>NC_064810.1:148086630-148257061 GCF_023721935.1 Panthera uncia
TGAAACACCACCATGGTTCCAAAAGTCAAAACTATCCAAAACCAAATACGCAGAGGAATATGAGTTATTGCCCCCAACCCATCCACCCCATTCACATCCACCTCCTTTAGGTAAACAATCCCATTAGTTTTTGGTTTATCGTTGTCAGTTCACAAACTGGCTCCATACATGGAGGGCAAGGAGAAAGGGTGGTGATTTAATAAGCAAAGGGGACTTACTTATGATGCTTGTCTCTGGTGGCTACAAGACCAGTAGATCCCCATGCCTCCCCACCAGAATCTTAAAAGTGTATATAGAGGCTTATCAGGATTGAGTCACATATACCTTGCAGATGGTCTCAAAATCACATCACTATCTGAAGACTGCGTCCTTGAAAACGGCTCCCATTGTGGGAAGGCTGGGGAGAGTGTACATTCCAAGGACAGCAGCTGGGGTGAGAAAATTCCAACTGCTCCCCCACCCCCTAGCCCCTGCTCCCTACCCCACCCGTGTCCAGCTTCTGGGTCAACCAGCGGTCACATCCTCTCAATGACTTTCTCCAACAATCCTTCCCGTGTTTCCTTTTGCAAAAATATACAGATACATACATAGTGTTATTATTTCATTATTTCTCTTACACAAAAAGTGGCATACTATATATACTCTTTTCATTTTAAGATGCAAACCATGGGCTCAGTGAAGTTAAGTAACTTTTCTAGGCTCATGAAGCCAATAAGTGGAGGAACCAGGAAAAGAGTTGCACCCTGATACTTTCTGTCTTTTTAATAAGCCCTTCTATTACGTTTGTAATTAATTGCTAATTCCCCATATTAGAGGAATTAGGCAAAAAGAATGTTTACATTTTTATTTTCTGGAAATATTACTGCTTCCCAGGAAGCAATCCTAGCTTTGCTCAGACAGGTTGATGATATGTTTAATGGACATTTGGAATAGTTCTAATATTTCCTGTTGTGGCAAAGCTTACTTTCAAATGTATTTTTTTTTTTTTGAGAATTGAAAATACTCTGCAAGATTACTTGCTTCCTTACCATCCCACACTCCTTCTGTTTAGTCCTCCTTTAGGCTTCCCAGCTGAGATGTATATTGCCTTCAAAATCTTTCCAGTTTAATGTAGTAGGGAGTTGACATTAGCATCAAAATCACAGCAAGTAGGGGGGCCTGGCTGACTCAGTGGTAGAGCTTATGACTCTTCATCTCAGAGTTCATGAGTTCAAGCCCCATGTTGGGCATGGAGCCTACTTTAAACAAACAAACAAACAAACAAATAAGAAATCACAACAACCAAAGCTAGTATACAATTTCTCCTTTTTTCCCCTTCTAGCAGTCAGAAAAAAAAAAACCCAACAACTTACTTTGGCCCTATTAATAGAAAGGGACACATGTAGCAATACTATATTTCACTAATACGTAAATTAGCCTAAAATCTAAAATATCCACCAATCATGGAAATAGTTTGAAAAGGGGAGAGTGGATCAGTCAGCTTCAGGCTTCAGATACCTACCTCTCAGCACAGTGAATAATTTTCCTGCCATCAGCATTTTAAGTGAGAATTCACTGCTTTCCTCCCTGCTTAGTTCAAAAGACTCAAATACAACAACATAACGCCACTGTAAGTGTAAAATTTAAAACAAGGGATATAGAAAGAAATCTAGATCAGGAAAAAAAATGCCTTCAAGGAAAAAAAATATGATCACTGAATTGTAAAATACAATGAATTCTCTTAAATTCTCAGATATAAAATTACAAGATCTACATATAGTAATATTTTTGCCTGTGCCTTTCTAATATCCTATGATTTATACTTCTTGTTCTTTCTCTTATCTAATCATATTGGGTATTAGTTATATTACATATATGTGTTATATAGTTACAGTGATAAAAGAATTCTTAAATTTTTCCTGCCTGTAAGATTTTGTCCCTATTTATAAGTGAAATTGATCTACTACTTCCTTCCTTCCTTTTTTTCTTCCTTCCTTCATGTGCTCTTTGTCAGGTTTGGGTATCTGAGTTATATTGGTTTTTAGAAAAGGAATTTGGAAGTCTGACCTCTTCTACTCTGTTCCAGAGCAGTTTACTTTGGGGCCAATAGTACCTCCTCTGTTTGTGGAAGAGCTAGGTCATATAACACATAAAGATCTTAACATATTTTTTTAAATTTCTTATTTTAGAGAGAGAGTGTGAAAGTAGGGGAGAGGAGCAGGGGGAGATAAAGACAGAGAATCCCAAGCAGCATAGTACCACGACCCTGAGATCACGACCTGAGCCGAAATCAAGAGTCAGCTGCTCAACCAAGTGAGCCACCCAGGTGCCCCCATATAAAAATCTTAGATCAGGGGCGCCTGGGTGGCTCAGTCGGTTAAGCGTCCGACTTCAGCTCAGGTCATGATCTCACGGTCTGTGAGTTCGAGCCCCGCGTCGGGCTCTGTGCTGACAGCTCAGAGCCTGGAGCCTGTTTCAGATTCTGTGTCTCCCTCTCTCTCTGCTCCTCCCCTGTTCATGCTCTGTCTCTCTCTGTCTCAAAAATAAATAAACGTTAAAAAAAAATTAAAAAAAAAAATCTTAGATCCGTGGCAAGCACAGAGTAAGCACTCAACTAATATTAGCTAGGATGGGACATAGTCACAAGTTTCAGGCAGTTTTTGTTTTTGATATGAGTGACAAATGCATGATTATAGAAGTCAGTATATAGGTGACATATAGATGGATGGTATACGCAATCCCTATCAAAATAACACCAGCATTCTTTACAGAGCTAGCACAAACAATCCTAAAATTTGTATGAAACCAGAAAAGACCCAAATAGCCAAAGCAATCTTGAAAAAGAAAACCAAAGCTGCAGGCATCACAATCCTGACTTCAAGCTGTATCACAAAGCTGTAATCCTCAAGATAGTATGGTACTGGCACAAAAACAGATACTCAGATCAATGCAACAGAATAGAGAACCCAGAAATGGACCCACAAACGTATGGCCACCTAATCTTTGACAACGCAGGAAAGAATGTCCAATGGAATAAAGACAGTCTTTTCAGCAAATGGTGCTGGGAAAAAATGGACAGCAACATGCCGAAAAATGAACCTGGACCCCTTTCTTACAGCATACACAAAAAGAAACTCAAAATGGGTGAAAGACAGGAAGCCATCAAAATCCTAGAGGAGAAATCAGGCAAAACCTCTTTGACCTTGGCCACAGAAACTTCTTACTCAACACATCTCCAGAGGCAAGGGAAATAAAAGCAAAAATGAACTATTGGGACCTCATCAAAATAAAAAGCTTCTTCACAGAGAAGAAAACAATCAGCAAAATTAAAAGACAACCAATGGAATGGGAGAAGATATTTACAAATGACATATTAGATAAAGGGTTAGTATCCAAAATCTATAAAGAACTTATCAAATCAACACTCACAAAAACAAATAATCCAGTGAAGAAATAGGCAAAATACATGAATAGACACTTTTCCAAAGAAGACATCCAGATGGCCAACAGACACATGAAAAAATGCTCAACATCACTCATCATCAGGGAAATACAAATGAAAACCACAGTGAGATACCACCTCACACCTGTCAGAATGACTAAAATTAACAACTCAGGCAACAACAGATGTTGGTGAGGATGTGGAGAAAGAGGATCTCTTTTGCATTGTTGGTGGGATTGCAAACTGGCGCAGCCACTCTGGAAAACAGTATGGAAGTTCTCAAAAATTTAAAAATAGAACTACCCTATGAACCAGCAATTGCACTACTAGGTGTTTATCTAAGGGATATAGGTGTGCTGTTTCGAAGGGGCGCATGCACCCCCATGTTTATAGCAGCGCTATCGACAATAGCCAAAGTATGGAAAGAGCCCAAATGTCCATCAATGGATGAATGGATAAAGAAGATGTGGTATGTATATGTGGTGTATATACAATGGAGTATTACTCAGGAATCAAAAAGAATGAAATCTTGCCACTTGCAACAATGTGGATGGAACTAGGGTATTGTGCTAAGCGAAATTAGTCAGTCAGAGAAAGACAAATATCATGTGACTTCACTCATATGAGGACTTTAAGAGACAAAACAGATGAACATAAGGGAAGGGAAGCAAAAATAATATAAAAACAGGGAGGGGGACAAAACAGAAGAGACTCTTCAATATGGAGGACAAACAGAGGGTTACTGGAAGGGGTGTGGGAGGGGGGATGGGCTGAATGCGTCAGGGGCACTAAGGAATCTACTCCTGAAATTATTGTTGCACTATATGCTAACTAACTTGGATGTAAATTAAAAAAAAAAAAAAAAAAAAAAGACGGACGGTATAGGATTCTTCTTATAGCTTTTAATCCATTCATCCAAAGACGTGCAGAAAGGGGGATGCATAATTACAAATGAGCATGTTGGAGATTCCAAGACCTAAGTCCTCTTCGGTGCCTCCATTTTGCGAAGTAACTCCATACCCCCGTTTTAACTGCTCTCGATACCCATTTCAGACCCCATTATTCAATTGGTGCCCCCATCACCTCAGTACTGTAGTACTGAGAAGTGAAGGGTAGAAGTGAGTGTAGACCTCTTATGGTTCACAGCTGTCCCCTCTCCAAAATGATGCCCTCAGCCAGAGGAGAGCTGACTTGCTACAAGGTGGCAGCCCAGGACAGCCCCACAGCAATGAGTGACTGACAAAGGGATTCAAACACTGGCCGCCTGTCTCAGAGTGGGACCGACTCCTGAGCTCATACTCCTGAGCTCCCCACTGGATCGGGCTGAAGCTGGACCCCAGCTGAGATCATATTCTCTCTCAGCCCTTCTGTCCACCTTATCTGCTTCTCTCTTTCCCTTTCAAGTCTCCCCCTGAGAGCACATACCGAATATGTCCTGTGCACGTGAATCCCTGTCTCAGACTCTACTTCTGGGGACCTCCACCTTACACAGCCATGTAAATGGAGGAGGTTCTGTGGGCCTGGGTGTTGGAAGGTATTAAGAAATAAAGAAAGGGGTGCCTGGGTGGCTCAGTCAGTTAAGCACCCAACTTCGGCTCAGGTCACGATCTCGCGGTCCGTGAGTTCAAGCCACACGTGGGGCTCCAGCTTGGAGCCTGGAGCCTGCTTCAGATTCCGTGTCTCCCTCTCTGTCTGCCCACCCCCCCCCCACTTGCACTCTGTCTCTCTCTCAAAAAAAAATAAATAGATAAACATTTAAAAAATGTAAATAAAGAAAGAAAAAAGTAAACGTTGCTCTGCATGAGGCAAGGGGTGGGATTTGTTTTTAGGATCCTGAAAGATGAGGAGAAAGTATCCTAGGAACCATGGTGGGAGCCAGTGAACTGAGCTGGACTTCTGCCCTTACACCCTCTTCAAGCTTCGTCCATCCGGGCCTGTGGCTTCACACTTCGGCCTATTCCTTAATTGCTTTCCCTGCACTCCAGCCTCTTTGTCTTTAAGCAGCCTGACTTGTCAAACAAGCTGGCCGGTATCCTGAAAACAGATGCTTCGGGTACCCTGCAGGTACCCAGGTGCTTTACGGAAATAGGGATCTCTTCTGGAAAGCCGGTTGTGATTATAGATGTTACGTCCTTGAGGATGCCCTCAACCTCCGTCAGAGACAAGGGTCCTATTCTTCCCATTTCACACGCACAGACATGGACAGTGTCTGCCAGAGGCGGGCATGCGGAATGCTTTTCACAGCTGTGTCGTACGCACAGTACTGTAATGATCCCAGGAAGCCTCTGTGATTGGGAATAATGTAGGTAATAACTGCTTTTAAATGATGAAAACGTCAGTCTAGTGGCTCAGGTTCCAGTTTCGACCGGAGGATATTCTTGCATATCATTTATTAGACAAGCTTGGTGTAGACACACACATACCGTGTGTGTGTGTTCCTTGAAACATAATTGGGTAAGCTGGTTGTAGATCTCCTGGTTTTGAGTCAGTTTTCTTCAAATTCACTCTTTCATCCATTCATTGAACAACCATTTATTGAGCGCCTGCTGTATGCAAAGCTCTGCGAGGGTTCGAAGGAGAAAGGCTTGAGGAACATGGACATAGACTAAACTCACGTAGCTCACCTTGTTAGGGAGAGAGTTAATACCCAAGTAAACACAATAATCTTACATTGTGCGGCACCTGGGTGGCTCAGTTGGCTAAGCATCCGGCTCTTGCCTTCAGCTCAGGTCATGATCTCCCGGTTCGTGAGATCGAGCCCTGCGTTGGACTCAGTGCTCACAGCGCACAGCCTGTTTGGGATTCTCTCTCTCTCCCTCTCTCTCTGCCCCTCTCCCAGTCACACATGCTCTGTCTCTCAAAATAAATAAATTGGTTTAAAAAAAAAACAACACCAATAATCTTACATCGTGGTAAGTGCTCTGAAGAAACAAACAGCGTGCTCTGAAAGAAAACAACCTGCTCTGGGTTTGTAACTGGGAGAGCTGTAGTTTGGGTTTCCTCAGAAGCAGAACCTGACACAGAGCCTGGAGAACAGGCAGCTTCCTAGCGAAATGAAGAAAACACTGGTGGGTGAGTGGGGAAGTGAGACAGGAAAGGGAAGACAGCCAACCAGGGCTGTATCATCAAGCAAAGCTACCACGGGGGGCACCTGAACCTTAATCCCACAGGGGAAATTTGGAGCCAGCTGGAAACTCAGGCCTCAGCGTTATTCTGCTGGAAGGCAAGGGAGCTATAGGCTGTTTCTACTACAGCTCAGTCATGGACCGGGGGCTGCTCTTTGCAGATGTTAATTCCTCTGCACTTCTGGGTCACCTCATGTGATTTTTGGGGGGGGGGGGAGACCAGGGACAACTCTCAACAAAGAAAGGCAGGTGCTGCCAGTTGGAAGTTGGACAGCCATGCCCTGAGGAAGCAAGAGTGAGGGATTATGGGAAGGCAGCACACGCATCTGCTGCAGGCGATGACTTTAAAAACCTCAGTGAAATCAACTGGAAATTTCTCTTGAAATGCATTCAAAACAGAAAGTTAAAGAAATCCATCGATAGCTAGAATTATTTTGTTTCTCTTTCAGAGATCGTTCTCAAAGAGGTTTTGAAGCAATGGGTGATATAAATGCAAGATCCAGAATTATTAAATTAATTCTGATTTAGTGGTTGTGAGCACCAGAAGCACTGTTGACGGGAAGGGGGTTGGTGACTGATTGGACCTTTGGACGTCTGCTCTTCCCAGACTCACATGGGAACTGGAAACAGAAAAAGCCTCAGAGTGGGAGAGAAAGAAAACAAAATCAATCCTTGGTTTCTCCTTCCTTGAGTCTTACTAGACAGTGTTCTCTGCAGGGGCCACAGGTTTCTGAGAAGAGCAAAGGCACATGGTGAAAGTAGGAAGAGAACCCCTGAGCCCCCCGGTTTCATGAAAGGAGTCGCATGAGACCCTAGAGGAGTAAGCCTCTGCAAATCCCTTCTTGTGACAAACATCTCTCAGAGCCTAGAAGGTGAGATCTAGGGTGACCAACTTATCCTGGGCTACTCAGCACGATCCCAGTTCTAAAATTCAAAGTCCTGGAACACCTGGGTGACTCAGTCTGTTAAGTGTCCGACTTTGGCTCAGGTCATGATCTCACAGTTCATGGGATCGAGCCCCACATCGGGCTCTTTGCTGACTGCTCAGAGCCTGGAGCCTGCTTCAGATTCTGTGTCTCCCTCTCTCTGCCCCTCCTCCAATCACACTCTGTCTCTCTATCTCAAAAATAAATAAAAACATTAAAAAAAAAAAGATGTACTCTCTAAGCACTATTCGAATATATAACATAGTATTGTTAATTATGGTCGTCATGCTGTACATGAGACCCCCAGACTTTACTCATCTTACAAGAAGTTTGTACTCTGTGACCAACATCTCCCCATTTCCCCTACTCCCCTCTCCAGGCAACTACCATTCTACCCTCTGTTTCTATAAGTTTAGCTTTTCTTGTATTCCACATATATTTGTCCCTCCCTGTCTGACTTACTTCACTTCACATAATGCCCTCAAGGTCCATCTATGTTGTGGAAAATATTTCCTTTTTTCTCATGGCTGAATAATATCCCATTATACCACATCTTTCATTATCCGTTCATCCCATTGATGGACACTTAGGTTGTTTCCACATGATGGCTGCAGAGAATAATGTTGCCATGAATATAGGAATGTAAATATGTCTTCCAGATCCTGATTTCATTTTCTTTGGATATGTACCCAAAAGTGTGATTTCTGGGTCATATTGTAGTTGTATTTTAATTTGGAGGGAGTCTCATATTGTTTTCCACTGTGACTGTGCCAATTTATACAGTATACAAGGGTTCCCTTTTCTCCATATCCTTGCCCACACTTGTTATCTTCTGTCTTTTTGATCATAGCCACTCTGACAAGTGAGGTGGTGTCTTGTTATGGCTTTGATTTGCATTTTCCTGGTGATTAGTAATGCCAAGCACCTTTTCATGTATTTGTTCCATTTGTATCTCTTATTTGGAAAAATGTCTGTTCAATCCATCTGCGCATTTTAATCAGATCACTTTCCTCCCACCCCAATTCCTCAGCTGTGTGGGTTCCCTGTGTATTTTGTTTTGTTTTGTTTTTAATTTGGGTTTATTTTTTTAATGTTTATTTATTTATTTTGGGGGAGAGAGAGAGAGAGAGAGGGAGAGTGTGAGCAGGGGAGGGGCAGAGAGAGAGAGGAAGAGAGAGAGAATCCCAAGCAGACTCCACGCTGTCAGCACAGAGCCCGACCCAGGGCTTGAACCCTAGAATGGTGAGATCATGACCTGAGCCAAACCAAGTGTTGGATGTTTAACTGACTGAGCCACCCAGGCGCCCCTCCTTGTGTATTTTGGATATTAACTTCTTATCAGCTATATAGTTTGTAAACATGTTCTCTCACTCATAGGTTGCCTTTTCATTTTGTTGACTGTTTGCTCTACAGAAGTTTTTTTTTTAGTTTGATTTAGCCCTGCTCATTCATTTTTGCTTTCATTGCGTGTACTTCTTGTGTCATATCCAAAAAATCATTGTGAAGGCCAAAATCAAGGAGTTTTTTCCCCTAAGTATTCTCCTAGGAGTTTTACAGTTTCAGTCTTACATTTATGTCTTTAGTCCATTTCAAGTTAGTTTTTGTGAGTGGTGTAAGATAGGGGCCCAATTTCATTCTTTTGCATGCGAATATCCAGTTTTCCCAGCATGATTTATTGAAGAAACTATCTTTTCTCTATTGAGTATTCTTGGTTCCCTTGTCGAATATTAGTTGACCATAAATGTGGGGGCTATTTCTGGGCTTCCTATTCTGTTCCATTGGTTTATGTGCCAGTTTTTATTCCAATACCATGCTGTTTTGATTACTATAGCTTTGTGGGGAGGGGGGTGGTCTTTCCATTGTTTTGTGTTGTTTTTTGTTCTCAAGTTAGTTAACACACAGTGCATTATTGGTTTCAGGAGTAGAACCCAGTGATTTATCTCTTACATATGACATCCAGGGCTCATCCCAAAGAGTGCCCTAAATATGGTTTATAATCAGGAGATGTCATGCCTCCAGCTTTGTTCTTCTTTCTTAAGATTGTTTGGCTATTTGGGAGTATTTTGTGGTTCCATACACATCTTTAGGGTTGTTTTTGCTATTTCTGCGGAAAATGCCATTGGAATCTTGATAGGAACTGCGTTGAATCTATAGCCCACTCTGGGTAGTATGGACATTTTAACAGCGTTAATTTTTCCGATTCATACACACGTGATGTAATTCCATTTGTGTGTTTTTCAACTTCTTTCATCAATACCTTACAGTTAGCAGTGTATTGGATCTTCCACCCCTAGGTTAAATGTACTCATAAGCATTTTTTTTTTTTTGCTTTTGATCCTTTGTGAATGGCAAGTTTTCTCTATGATGCAAGGCATAGGTCAGATTTATTTATTTGCACGTGGATGTTCTATTGATCCAGCACTGTTTTTTGAAATGACTGTCCTTTCTCCACTGAATTATCTTTGAACCTTTGTCAAAAATCAATTGATCATATTCATGTGTCTATTTCTAGAGTCTTAATTTTATTCCAGTGATCTATGTGCCCATCCTTTCACCAATATTACTTTGTCTCAGTTCCTGTGGCTTTATAATAAATCTTAGAATCAGTTAATCTGAGTCCTACAAATTTGTTCTTAGGACCCTCACTTTTACCGCTTTGTTTTCCCTGAATATCCTTAAAGTTCCTACCCAGTCTCTGCTCTCCTCTTGGAAGGCAAACTTCTCAAAATTTTCATTACCATTCACTCTTTGTCTTCTCTTCTTCCACAGTATTGCCACCCAAGTCTCATATTTTTATCCCTTTAGGTCTACAAGACTTCCCCAAAATGTATTGGCTTCTCTGCTTGTTAACAGTAGCTCTCTGGCATGGAAGCCACTCAGATTCCCAAGTCTTCTTCCTGATCCTAGAAAAGGCAAATGCCCCAAGGCAAAACCAACTGTAGGGTGCTGGCCCACCTCTTCAGGATTTCCTGTTCCAGAATACTGGCCTTGAAGTCCTGGGAGCCCCAGAATCTGTATTATGCCTTCCAATATATTTTTTAAATAACTGATCTGGCTAGTCTTGGTCTGTTACAAGCTATTCCATCATGATTGGAAGAAGTCAATTGTGACCTTTACATTGTAGAGTTTGATGCAGGTTTTGTGAGATCTTCTATTATTTGACTTGTCTGTTGATTTGACATGTAACTACCACATCCTTTTAATGCTCTCGTCTCTTTTGATTTAAGTGATTGGTTGGGATTTCCTTTTTTCTTTATCCTTTCTCTCCCACCCCATATTTTACCTGGTCCAGATGGAGGTCTGTCTCTGGTAAGACAAAGTAAGGAGATAGAAATATTCTTGCTATAATAATGCTTAAAGGTATGCCACGGGAGATGGCTAATATAAGCATGAAAAAGATACGTTCACCTTGAAGATAGCACTCTCAAGGATCGGAAGGGCCTCAAGCTACAATCTGTTGCCTCTACCTCCCATCCCCCTACTCCTAAGGTCAGAGCATCAAGATCTGCTGTCATGGACCAGGAACCTTGTGTGTCTACTTCACAAATGAGCTCCCTGAAGGAAGGATAGGAGTGTAGAAGAGGCAAATGAATCCTGGGGAAGGGGAGAAGGAGGAGGAAGATCGGGGGAAAAGGGCTCATATGTGTTTGACAGAAGTCTCCATATGGACCAATAGATAGCATTCATCAAAAGTATAAAGCTGCATGTAACTTTCTCAGGATTCTATAAGCATGTTCTCTTTTCTCCATGTCCATCTTTCTAGATGCTGGTTCCATAATGTCCACGGATTCATTCCCCAGTGATGTCGCTGGATGCTTTCTATTCCCTTTGTGGGGCTCTTCTTACTCATCCTTTAAATATGTCTTTCTCCAGAGACACCTTTAGATTCTTCTCATTCCATACTTTCTTCTTGTGGAAATTCCTATGTTGATTCTTACTCCATTGGCTCTAGTGACCACCTGTATACTCGTTACTTACAAATTTGTATCCCCAGAACTGATTACTTTACTGAGTAGGACCAGTGACAGAATTTGTGGGGCCCGATGCACAATAAAATTATCATGGGACGCCTGGGTGGCTCAGTCGGTTAAGCAGCCAACCTCAGCTCAGATCATGTTCTCACAGTCTGTGAGTTCGAGCCCCACGTGGGGCTGTGCTGACAGCTCGGAGCCTGTAGCCTGCTTCAGATTCTGTGTCTCCCTCTCTCTGACTCTCCCCGTTCATGCTCTGTCTCTCCCTGTCTCAAAAATAAACATTAAGAAAAATACATTTTAAAAACTTATCATGAATTTCAAGATGGCAACAGCAGAACATTAAGCCCAGCAGGGGGTTATTCTGAACTCGGGGCCCTGTGTGACTGCCACACGCTGCACATCCACGGGACCTGCTCTGCTATGAGATACAGACCAAAATATCAACTGTCTCTGAGACACCTCCACTTGGTTGTCCCACAGGTACATCTCCAACTCAAAGTGTCCAAAACTCATCTCTATGCCTCTATTACGTCAAAACCCCTCCTTCTCCTTTGTCTTGGGAAGCAGCAAATGGCATTGCATCCCCTTAAATAGCCAAGTCAGAAATCAGAATGTCATTCTTACCTCCTTGGTTTTCTCATCATCTGCAGTCCCAGCGATCCAGGGTGATTCTGATCCTTCATACTCCATCCTCGCTACGTCTCTGGTTTCAGACCCCACTGACTCTCATATAGATGACCCCTGCATCTTCTCAGCTAGTCTCCCTGCTCCTGATCCTTCTCTTTTGCTAATCTATTTTTTCCTACCGTGATGAAAAAGATCATTCTGTAGTCTAAATTCAATCCAATACCTTCCAGCTTATAAACCTTCAATGGTTTCCTGCTGCCTTCAACATAATGTAAGTTGGGTAGCTTGGCAGATAAATGTCCTCATGATCCAGCACTGGCCCCCACCCATGGCCATGAATATTGGACCACAGGACATTCCACAACCCTTTCAGCAAAGAACTACATTGCCAAATAAAATTGTTTTAACCAGATTTCCATGTTTAGTATCCCTGACTCTCTCAATCCCCTTTCCTAATTCTTCTTGTTCTAAAGGCACACCAAGGGCAGGGAATCTCTCCAGAGGTGGTAGCTAGCTGTCTCTGATTGGCCTCCTTATATGGCTATTGTTTCTGTTGAGCAGGGAGGTCCTGGCCATAGGTCAATTCACCCATACCCATAGTTAAATTTGATTATGAGAACAGGTTAAATTAACTTCTGGCTTTCAATGTCTGTGATTGTTAAATCACTATCACTGACACTCATCATTCATGTGGAACAAGAAATGACTTCCATACACCTATTCTGTGATCCAACAATTCCATGCCTATATATTTCAATAAAAATAGAAACACTTATTTCAAAAGGACAAAAATCTTCCCACAATGGAACACCACTCAGCAAAAAAAAAAAAAAAAAAAAAAAAAAAAAATGGATGTGCTACTGATACATGCAGAAACAAAGACAAATCTCAATGACATTATGTTAAATAAATTTTTGAAAAACTGCAAAATAGGGGCACCTGGGTGGCTTAGTTGGTTGAGCACAGGCTCATGGTCATGATCTCACAGTTTTTGAGTTCAAGCCCCACATCAAGCTCACTGCTGTCCACACAGAGTCTGCTTCAGATCCTCTGTCCCCCTCTCTCTGCCCCTGCCCTGCTTGAACTCTCTCAAAAGTAAATCAAATGCTTAAAAAAAAAAAAAAAAGGAAAACAGCATCTATTTACATGAAGTTCAAGGACAGACCAAACAAGTCTATGATGACAGAAATCAGAATAGTGGTTACCTTCTGGCTCCCTCTGAATGGGAGGAGGATGAGGAAGTTCCCCGGGTGGATTATCATGTCAAATTAATCAAACCGTTTGTTGAATCATATTATATTGTGCACTTGAAACTAATATGTTTAACTGTAATTTAATTATATGTGAATTTAATAATAAAAAATAATCACAGTGTACACTTAATATTTGTTCAGTTTATTATAGGCTCAATTTTTAAAAAGTAAACATTGGGAAAAATGAAAAATTAACTAGATAAAATACTAGGAGTGTTTATCAGATCACTTAGATTTTTCTTGTGAGGTTAAGTAACACTTATGGAAAACCATTTTTTAATTAAGATTTTGTTTTAATTCCAGTGTAGTTAACATACAACGTTATGTTAGTTTCAGGTGCACAAGATAGCAATTCAACAATTCCATATATCACCCAGTGTTCAGCAGGACACATTCACTCCCCAGTCCCCATCACCTATTCCCCCATTCCCTCACCTCCCCTCTGATGACCATCAGTTTGTTCTCTAGTTAAGAGTCTGTTTCTTGGTTTCTCTCTCTCTCTCTCTCTTTTCTCCTTTGCTCATTTGTTTTGTTTCTTAAATTCTACATATGAGTGAAATCACATGGTATTTGTATTTTTCTGACTGATTTATGGAAAACCATTTAAAAACACACCAAAATATGTAGGTGAGCAAAGTTCATGCATCATAAGTGTATGGAAGGAAGATCTGTCTTAAAGACATCAGGTAGTAAAGCATCCAAGTGGTTCAGGCATTAAAAAGCTGGAAGCAGAAGCAGTCACATTAACTACATTCCACTAAAAGTTAGAGGTTTTGGGTGTAAAAATGACATGTTGAATGCAGTCTGAGCAGCCTTTTGCATAGTCCCAGTAGCATACTACACTCCTGTCAATGCCCCAAAGTAGACAGACTTCCAGGATCAAGGAGATTTTCACTAGTTTTATCACTCTGGTGAGAATCTAGAATAGCAACTGATGCCTGTATCGGCCACAGCAGCTCCCAGGTGGAAAGCACTGGGCATGGCGAGGAAAGTGACACAAACACAGGCTTTCCTCCCAGGGCTAATCTTTGAGTTAGAGCTCTAGGAATCTTAACAATTGAAAAACCTGGAATCATCATGGCTTGTTGAAGGGTTCCCTACCCCTATCACCATGATATCTTTTAGGAATTCTTTCTGTGACTCCCCTCAAATGGCAACTCCCTCCCCTTGCTCACCACCAACCACAAAAAAAGGGAATGGAGTTCAGGAAAGGTAGGCAGGAGTGGAGATCGACCAAAAAGGCCCTGATATCCATGAGTGCTAGGGAGAGTTTTCCTTCTAGCACATACATGCTCTAACGAGGATGCTGTGGTACCTGGTCAGGGCAGGACAAGAGGATCTGCCTTTGTTCCTGGGAAACCACCTTTGGATTAAGACCCACTAGGGAGATGGCAGCGTAGGAGGACGCTGGGCTCACCTCGTCCTGCTGATCACTTGGATTCCACCCACACCTGCCTAAATAACCCAGAAAACCACCAGAAGACTAGCAGAATGGACTCTGCGGAGCCCAGCATAGACAAGAGACCCACAGAAGAGGGTAGGAAGGGTGGAGAGGGGGTGTGCGCTACATGGACTGGCGGGAGGGAGCTGGGGCCGTGGAGGGGCAGCCTGCCCGGGAGGCAGAGCCCCTGAGTCAGACTTGCAAAAGTGGAGGGGCCAGACTCCATGGGTTCTGACAGCCAGTGGGACTTAACATCTGGAATGTTAAAAGTCAACAGCTCTGCTTGGAGAGCAGGAGGGCGAGAGGACACCAGGAGGGAGAGGTGTTGAGCCCGGAAAACAGAGCTCGGCTTGGTGGGGAACAAAGGCGCTGGCCAGCGCCATCTCCCTCGCCCATCCCCCAGCAGAAACCCCAAAGGGAACCAGTTCACCGAACTTGCTTGCACCGTGCAAACACCCAACACAGTGCTTCTGTGGATCCATTCCTCTGACGGGTCTGCCTGCCTCCCTCCCGGTGCTGCAGGGACCCTCCTACAGGGGACCACCAACGGCAAAGTGAGCTGAGCCTGCCCCTCCCGCCTCTGTGCACCTTGCAGATCCACCCCAGCTAATATGCCAGATCCCATCGAAGCAGCACCACAAGTCTGGCAGTGTGCAACTAGCCCAGACAGGGGCCACACCACTCCACAGTGAGTCTCGCCCCTGGGAGAGGGGAAGATAAGGTACACACCAGTCTGACTGTGGCCCCCCATGTGGGCTGGGGGCAGACGTCGGGTCTGACTGTGGCCCCGCCCACCAACACAAGTTACTCCAGACAGCACAGGGGAAGCACCCTGCAGTTTGGAGCCACCTCAGGGACTACCCAAAATGACGAAATGGAAGAATTCTCCTCAAAGGAAACTCCAGGAAGTAGATCAAAAATGATTTAAGCAGTATAATGGAACAAGAAGGTAGAATAATAGTCATAAAGTTAATCGCTGGGTTTGAAAAAAACATAGAGGACAGCAGAGAATCTATTGTTACAGAGATCAGGGGACTAAGAAATAGTCATGAGGAGCTAAAAAATGCTATAAGTGAGGTGCAAAATAAAATGGAGGCGGCCATAGCACGGACTGAAGAGGCAGAGGAGAGAATAGGTGAATTAGAAGACAAAATTATGGAAAAAGAGGAAGCTGAGAAAAAGAGAGATAAAAAAAATCCAGGAGTATGAGGCGAGAATTAGAGAACTAAGTGATGCAATCAAACAGAACAATATCCGTATCATAGGAATTCCTGAAGAGGAAGAGAGAGAGAAAGGGGCTGAAGGTGCACTTGAACAAATCATAGCTGAGAACTTCCCTGATCTGGCGAAGGAAAAAGGCATTGAAATCCAAGAGGCACAGAGAACTCCCTTCAGATGTCACTTGAATCGATCTTCTGCACAACATATCATAGTGAAACTGGCAAAATACAAGGATAAAGAGAAAATTCTGAAAGAAGCTAGGGATAAACAGGCTCTAACTTACAAAGGGAGACCCGTAAGGCTAGTGGAAGACCTATCTACTGAAACTTGGCAGGCCAGAAAGGAATGTCAGGAAATCTTCAATGTGATGAACAGAAAAATTATGCAGCTGAGAATCCTTTATCCAGCAAGTTTGTCATTCAGAATAGAAGGAGAGATAAAGGTCTTCCCAAACAAACAAAAACTGAAGCAATTCATCACCACTAAACCAGCCCTGCAAGAGATCCTAAGGGGGATTCTGTGAGTGATATGTTGCAAGGACCACAAAGTACCAGAGACATCACTACAAGCATGAAATCTACAAACATCACAATGACTCTAAATCCATATCTTTCAATAATAACACTGAATGTAAATGGACTAAATGCTCCAACCAAAAGACATAGGGTTTCAGAATGGATAAAAAAAACAAGACCCATCTATTTGCTGCCTACAAGAGACTCATTTTAGACCTGAGGACACCTTCAGATTGAAAATGAGGGGATGGAGAACTATCTATCATGCTACCGGAAGTCAAAAGAAAGCTGGAGTAGCCATACTTATATCAGACAAACTAGACTTTAAATGAAAGGTGGTAACAAGAAATGAAGAAGGGCATTATATAATAATTACAGGGTCTATCCATCAGGAAGAGTTAATAATTATAAATGTCTATGTGCCAAATACGGGAGCCCCCAAATATATAAAACTATTAATCACAAACATAAGCAACCTTATTGATAAGAATGTGGTAATTGCAGGGACTTTCATACTCCACTTACAACAATGGATAGATCATCTAGACACAAGATCAATAAAGAAACAAGGGCCCTGAATGATCCATTGGATCAGATGGACTTGACAGATAATATTTAGAACTCTGCATCCCAAAGCAACAGAATATACTTTCTTCTTGAGTGCACATGGAACATTCTCCAAGATAGATCACATACTTGGTCACAAAACAGCCCTTCATAAGTATAAAAGAATTGAGATCATACCATACACACTTTCAGACCACAATGCTATGAAACGTGAAATCAACCACAGGAAAAAGTCTGGGAAACCTCCAAAAGCATGGAGGTAAAGAACACCCTACTAAAGAATGAATGAGTCAACCAGGCAATTAGAGAAGAAATTTAAAAATATATGGAAACAAATGAAAATGAAAATACAACAATCCAAATTCTTTGGGATACAGCAAAGGCAGTCCTGAGAGGAAAATACATTGCAAACCAGGCCTATCTCAAGAAACAAGAAAAATCCCAAATACAAAATCTAACAGCACACCAAAAGGAAATAGAAACAGAACAGCAAAGACACCCCAAACCCAGGAGAAGAAGAGAAATAATAAAGATCAGAGCAGAAATAAACAATATAGAATCTAAAAAAACTGTAGAGCAGATCAATGAAACGAGTTGGTTTTTTGAAAAAATAAACAAAATTGATAAACCTCTAGCCAGGCTTCTCAAAAAGAAAAGGGAGATGAAACAAATGGATAAAATCGTGAATGAAAATGAAATTATTACAACCAATCCCTCAGAAATACAAGCAATTATCAGGGAATACTATGAAAAATTATATGCCAACAAATTGGACAACCTGGAAGAAATGGACAAATTCCTTAGCACCCACACACTTCCAAAACTCAAACAGGAAGAAATAGAAAACTTGAACAGACTCATAACCAGCAAAGAAATTGAATCAGTTATCAAAAATCTCCCAACACGTAAGAGTCCAGGACCAGATGGCTTCCCTGGGGAATTCTACCAGACATTTAAAGCAGAGATAATACCTATCCTTCTCAAGCTGTTACAAAAAATAGAAAGGGAAGGAAAACTTCCAGACTCATTCTATGAAGCCAACATTACTTTGATTCCTAAACCACACAGAGACCCAGAAAAAAAGAGAACTACAAGCCAATATCCCTGATGAATATGGATGCAGAAAAACTCAATAAGAATGTAGCAAGTCGAATTCAGCAGCATATAAAAATAATTATTCACCATGATCAAGTGGGATTCATTCCTGGGCTGCAGGGCTGGTTCAACATTCACAAATCAATCAATGTGATACATCACATTAATAAAAGAAAAGATAAGAACCATATGATACTGTCAATCAATGCAGAAAAAGCATTTGACAAAATTCGGCATCCTTTCTTAATAAAAACCCTTGAGAAAGTCGGGATAGAAGGAACATACTTAAACATCATAAAAGCCATTTATGAAAATCCCACAGCTAATATCATCCTCAATGGGGAAAAACTGAGAGCTTTCTCCCTGAGATCAGGAACACGACAGGGGTGTCCACTCTCACCGCTGTTGTTTAACATAGTGTTGGAAGTGCTAGCATCAGCAATCAGACAACAAAAGGAAATCAAAGGCATCAAAACTGGCAAAGATGAAGTCAAGCTTTCACTTTTTGCAGATGACGTGATATTATACATGGAAAATCCGATAGACTCCACCAAAAGTCTGCTAGAACTGACACATGAATTCAGCAAAGTCGCAGGATACAAAAATCAATGTACAGAAATCAGTTGCATTCTTATACACTAATAATGAAGCAACAGAAAGACAAATAAAGAAACTGATCCCATTCACAATTGCACCAAGAATCATAAAATACCTAGGAATAAACCTAACCAAAGATGTAAAATATCTGTATGCTGAAAACTATAGAAACCTTATGATGGAAATTGAAGAAGATATAATGAAATGGAAAAAACATTCCACGCTCATGGATTGGAAGAACAAATGTTGTTAAAATGTCAATACTACCCAAAGCTATCTATACATTCAATGCAATCCCAATCAAAATTGGACCAGCATTCTTCTTGAAGCTAGAACAAGCAATCCTAAAATTTGTATGGAACCACAAAAGACCCCGAATAGCCAAAGCAATTTTGAAGAAGACCAAAGCAGGTGGCATCACAATCCCAGACTTTAGCTTCTACTACAAAGCTGTAATCATCCAGACAGCATGGTATTGGCACAAAAACAGACACATAAACTAATGGAATAGAATAGAGACTCCAGAATTGGACCCACAAAAGTATGGCCAACTAATCTTTGACAAAGCAGGAAAGAATATCCAATGGAAAAAACACAGTCTCTTTAACAAATGGTGCTGGGAGACTGGACAGCAACATGCAGAAGAATGAAACTAGACGACTTTCTTACAACGTTCACAAAAATAAACTCAAAATGGATAAAGGACCTGAATGTGAGACAGGAAATCATCAAAACCCTAGAGGAGAAAGCAGGAAAAAACCTCTCTGACCTCAGCCATAGCAATTTCTTACTTGACACATCTCCAAAGGCAAGAGAATTAAAAGCAAAAATGAACTATTCAGACCTCATGGAAATAAAAAGCTTCTGCACTGCAAAGGAAACAATCAGCAAAACTAAAAGGCAACCAACAGAATGGGAAGAGGTATTTGCAAATGACATATCAGACAAAGGGCTAGTATCCAGAATCTAGAAAGAACTCAACAAACTCCACACCCAAAAAACAAATAATCCAGTGAAGAAATGGGCAGAAAACATGAATAGACACTTCTCTAAAGAAGACATCCAGATGGCCAACAGGCACATGAAAAGATGCTCAACATCGCTCCTCATCAGGGAAATAAAAATCAAAACCACACTGAGATACCACCTTACGCCAGTCAGAGTGGCTAAAATGAAAATATCAGGAGACTATAGATGCTGGCGAGGATGTGGAGAAAAGGGAACCCTCTTGCACTGTTGGTGGGAATGCAAACTGGTGCAGCCGCTCTGGAAAACAGTGTGGAGGTCCCTCAAAAAATTAAAAATAGATCTATCCAGCAATAGCACTGCTAGGAATTTACCCAAGGGATACAGGAGTGCTGATGCATGGGGGCACTTGTACCCCAATGTTTATAGCAGCACTTTCAACAATAGCCAAATTATGGAAAGAGCCTAAGTGTCCACCATTTAGAATGATGAATGGATAAAGAAATTGTGGTTTATATGCACAATGGAACACTATGTGGCAATGAGAAAGAATGAAATATGGCCTTTTGTAGCAATGTGGATGGAACTAGAGAGTGTTATGCTAAGTGAAATAAGTCATACAGAGAAAAACAGATACCATATGTTTTCACTCTTATGTAGATCCTGAGAAACTTAACAGAAGACCATGGGGGAGGGGAAGGAAAAAAAAAGTTAGAGAGGGAGGGAACCAAACCATAAGAGACTCTTCAAAACTGAGAATAAACTGAGGTTTGATGGGGGGTAGGAGGGAGGTAAGGGTGGGTGATGGGCATTGAGGAGGGCACCTGTTGGGATTAGCACTGGGTGTTGTATGGAAACCAATCTGACAATAAATTTCATATTTGAAAAAAATACATATAAACATTAAAAAAAAAAAGACCCACTGGACCATGAAAATGGCACTAGGATTAGGCACATCGCCCAGTTTCCACCAGTCGCATTCTTAGAAGGGAATGTCACAGTAGCTAAGTATGTGGGTAGTGGTCCAAGAGAACCCTTTCCAACACTCCTAATCTTTTCAGAAACACTGTGTCCAGATGGAGCTCTTCTTTGATCTTCTCGATCAAAATCAAGACCTTGATTTCATCATTTATGTGTGATTTTTAGAGATTTTAGGCAAAACCATGTATTCAAGTGGCCATCATGATACAATCTTTGCTTTCCTCGGGTGCCTCATGGCTCAGTCAATTGAACATCGGACTCTAGTTTTTGGCTTCGGTCATTATCCCAGGGTCATGGGATCGAGCCCTGCATCAGGCTCTGTGCTGAGCATGGAGCCTGCATAGGATTTTCTTTCTCCCTCAGCCTCTCCTGGTTCACATGCTTTTTCTCTCTCTCTAAACACACACACACACACACACACACACACACACACAACCACAAAAAAACAATCTTTGCTTTCCTTAAAATGCAATTTGCATCAATTCTGTGCAAGTTGTTTTTTGCTTGTGATTATTGTATTGCAATAATAACTTTTCATGGTTATAAGTGGAAAGGAAAGAGTTTTCGTTTAAGTAGAAGATGTTTTGGAATATACTTGAAAAACCCAATTTCTACATATTATAACAATGCCAGAGTGATATCTACTTACAGGCTACCGGCCTTGCGAAATGAGCGTCTATTCCCAAGTTATTCTGCCTTTATTCTCCATAACAACTTTTGTTATACAAAATGCTATCTCTGAATGTGCCAGTTAATACCCTGAAGAATGGTCCATGTCTCTCTTGTTAATCTCTGTGCAGGTTGTTGCCTCGTCCTTTAAAGATCCAGTAAGTGGGTCTTTCTTTGGACCAGAAAAGTTCAAGAATAACTAAATCTTTTGGCACTGTCTTCTATTCAGAGAGAATAATCGGTCTTTATTTCTACACAATTGCAATTACATTAAGATGCTTCTTAAGCTCCAGACATGTGCATTTTTAAGATCCTGATTGCCGTCTTTTTCACTGAAAGTGGCCCAGATGGGACTGGACTGAGAAGTGTTAATGAAGAGGAGGGACAGGAAAGCTTTGGATCATACCTTTAGCAAATCAGGAGGCTCCTGCATGTGCCAGGTGCTGTCTCAGGATACAAAGATGGAGTAAGTCCGGGTTCCAGCCCTCAAGGACCTCTTGGTCTCAAGGTGGAGAAGGACACAATAAACACATTAACATACCCCAGGGCTACAGAGGAGGTATGAATAGAGAGGGGGGAAAGCCAAGGGCCCTGGGCGGTCCTAAAGAAAGGACCTTCTGGGGGCGCCTGGGTGGCGCAGTCGGTTAAGCGTCCAACTTCAGCCAGGTCACGATCTCGCGGTCCGTGAGTTCGAGCCCCGCGTCGGGCCCCTGTGCTGACAGCTCAGAGCCTGGAGCCTGTTTCAGATTCTGTGTCTCCCTCTCTCTCTGCCCCTCCCCCGTTCAGCTCTGTCTCTCTCTGTCCCAAAAATAAATAAAAAAACGTTGAAAAAAAAATCAAAAAAAAAAAAAAAAAAAGAAAGGACCTTCTGTAGAAGGAAAATGTCGATTTCTTCCTAGTGGCACTTGCTATCTGCACACAAGAGAAAGAATCCCCTTGATTCTGTGAAGTTCCCGTAGTGATGCTATTGGTGTCCAGATCCCTTTTATCAGGCAGGTGCTCCCATAAGCAGCTTCTGTGAATGTCAGATAGCTGTCTCTTTATCCCAAGATATGCCCTTGGTCTGTTGGGAATCACTTCTGGAAATGCCTATCTATTACGCCCTTTCCACCAGTGGCATACCAGTCACTGACTGACACAGGGTACAGAAGGCTGACCCCCTGGCCTCAGGGAAGGAACCCTGTACTGTACTCACCCTTCTCGTGAAGTCAGGCTGAGGCTAGACTTCAGCTGACTCACATCTTTGCCTGGCTTCTTTCCCTCTCCTGCCTGCTCTCCTCCCTCTCATGGGAATTGAGATCATTCCTTCCATTATTTGCAAATAAGCCATCTCAGGTTCTGCTTTTAGAGAATCCACATAAGATAGTTTTCTATGTTTACTCTCAGATTGTTGGTGGTATGGCTCTCATGAAAGAAGGAAAGAAAGAAAAAAGAAAGAAAGAAAGAAGAAGGAAGGAAAGAAGGAAATAAAGAAAAAAAGGGAGAGAAAAAGGAAGGAAGGAAGGAAGGAAGGAAGGAAGGAAGGAAGGAAGAGAGGGAGGGAGGGAGGAAGGAAGGAAGGAAGGAAGTGAGGAATATTATAGGGAGAGAGGGAGAAATGGAAGGGAGAGAGGAGGGTCAGGGAATAATCTTATCAGGGCATGTCTCAGCTCCATACCCCTCTTCTAAGTGAAAGGACCACTGTTATAAGGAGCAAGGTGGCATGGAGGGAGGATCTGGGAGGGAGGGCGTATACACGGAAGGCTGGCCTCCTTCTAGAATCTGAGAGACCCTCAGCCTATTCTAAAAGTTAAATTGAGAATTGATTGAAGTTAGGAGTGAAATCACTTGGATGCTTGAGGTTTCAAAATTCACTTCCATGGCAATAAAAAAGTATATATCCTGGAGGAAATTGAACTCATAATCAATTTGTTTATGATGTTCTTTGGCTTTAACTTCTGACTTTCACAACGGATTTAAATCCACCCAGGACTGTCCCTGAATTCCCCATAGACCAAAGCCCTCCTTCACTGGGACGGCTGGGGCTTGCCCCGGGGATCAGCTGGAACAGAAGTTGTACTTTCTAAGGAACATCCTGGCTACCTAGGCAGGCAGTGCAGACAGCTGAGTCCACTCAGGAGAGAACATTTATCCAGAAGAGCTTTCATTCTGAGCACAAGCCCTGGAGGAGGCACTTGGAAGTTTTCTTGGATAAAGTGTTTTTGTATGCATTAGCAGTTTTTCATTAAGAAGATTGGAGCAATTAATGTTATCTTGATTAATGAAGCCAAATTAGCTTTCTCATTTCTAATGCTTCTTTCTTCTTGCTAGGCAAGAATTTGGAACTGACTTAATGCAGCCCACCAGGCAGACTTTTACACAATGCTGGAAATTGGCTGCAGCTGCTTTTCAGTGAAGTAATCGGCAAAGTCAGGCCTGATCTACTTGTGTATAAAATTAGGCAAATAGAGAATAGATTTTAAGCATCCCAGACCTGAGTGCAAGTTCTTGCCTGGTCACCACCAAGCTTCAGTTTATTAAATGAAAAATGGACATCACCCTAACACCATCCTCAAAGTTGCTCTAGATTGATGGTTCACATAGTACAGTCCTCAGACCAGAAAAGTCAATGGTCCCTTGGGGCCTTGTATGAAATGCAAAATTGTGGTCCCCACCCCAGATCTACTGAATCATCAACTCTCAGAGGGAAGCCCAGAAATCCTTTTTACCGACCCTCGGGGGCATTCTGATGCACGCTGGTCTAGAAACCACTGTCATAAGCCATGGTGCTTCACTCTGGTTGTGTTCATTACAAGCACCCAGTGAGTTTTTAAAATGTACTAATGCCATGTTCCAACCCCAAGCAAGTCCACTATACTGATCCCAGGTGGACCCACCAAGTGTTCTTTTTTAAAAAAAATTGTTAATGTTTCTTTATTATTTTTTATTTTATTTTTTATATTAAACATAATTTATTGTCAAATTCGTTTCCATAAAACACCCAGTGCTCATCCCAACAGGTGCCCTCCTCAATGCCCATCACCCACTTTCCCCTCTCCCCCACCCCCCATCCATCCTCAGTTTGTTCTCAGTATTTAATAGTCTCTTATGGTTTGCCTCCCTCCCTCCCTGTAAGTTTTTCCCCCCTCCTGCTCCCCCCTGGTCTTCTGTTAAGTTTCTCAGAATCCACAGATGAGTGAAAACATATGGTATCTGTCTTTCTCTGTATGACTTATTTCACTTAGCATAACACCCTCCAGTTCCATCCACATTGCTACAAAAGGCCATATTTCATTCTTTCTCATTGCCACATAGTATTCCATTGTGTATATAAACCACCATTTCTTTATCCATTCATCAGTTGATGGACATTTAGGCTCTTTCCATCATTTGGCTATTGTTGAAAGGGCTGCTATAAACATTGGGGTACAAGTGCCCCCATGCATCAGCACTCCTGTATCCCTTGGGTAAATTCCTAGCAGTGCTATTGCTGGATAGATCTATTTTTAATTTTTTGAGGGACCTCCACACTGTTTTCCAGAGCGGCTGCACCAGTTTGCATTCCCACCAACAGTGCAAGAGGGTTCCCTTTTCTCCACATCCTCGCCAGCATCTAGAGTCTCCTGATTTGTTCATTTTAGCCAGCAAGTGTTCATATAGTTAAAAGCTCCCAGGTAATTCTAAAGTGTTATCACAGTTGCTCTGACGATTAAGTGACAGGCACAGTGCACAGCATGTAGTAATTTCCCAAATGCTATTTATCATTCACTTATCGTTAATAATATAGACGAAGGTATTGCGGGTGACACTTGAGTAACTGCATTTACTGGGCTTTTCTCACCTCTGCAGGGAGTTGTACCATGAACCCCCACACCCACCCACTCAGGCTGTCTGCTAAGTACAACTGTTGCACTGGGTTGCAAAGTAGAAAAGATATTGGTTTTGGAGGAAGTCGGACCTGGTTTGAATGTGAGCATTGCCTGGCCATGCTGGCTAAATCACCATAGGGAAGCCACTTAATGTCTCTGAGTTTAAGGGACATCACCACGAAATTAAGATGAGACCATCTCACTGGCTGGCAACAGGAAGCACTGTGACCCACCTGTCTATTCTTTTCCTTCCTCTTCGTCCTTCCCCCAGACTTTAATCACTCTCTCTTCCTCTTCCTTGAGTGCCAAGACAAGTGGCACTCCAGTCATGGGTGCATTTCATTCTGAGTTTGCTCTTTTCCCTGGATACCTGTATATATCCCTATGTTCAAGAGTCACCCTTTTCATTTTGTGAAGTTTCCAGGAACAACCTCTGACCTCTTTCCTTTCTGTGGCCCAACGTACCAACGCAAGAGGAAGCATAGGAATGACCATCAAGTCTGAAGATGATGTAAATCCAGAAAGAATAGGAAACAAATAAACTGAGCAAATACATGGGTTGTGCTCCACATTACTCTAAATCGAACAGAGGAACATGAATGAGGAAGACTTTAAGGTTCCGGGACTCAAGATTCAAAGACAGTGGTACCAAACACTTCCTGAGACTAGGGACAAGACATCCGACACACCCTTTTACATTTTTTGATGTGCTTCTTTTCTAAGATTTGGGTTCTGTCTGAATATTGACTCTTAGGCACAAAACCTGGTGTTGCAGAGAACAACAGATGCTGTCAGTGGCTCTCTGCATATTCCCTTGGGCCTTAACATTTTAGTGCCCACTGGCCAACGTCCAGCTATAACATCTGCATTCTCTGGACGCTGGGGTCTTCTGCCTGTGTGCAGAGCACGTCACAAGCACGTGTCAAGAATTAACATAATACTCCTCCTTCCTAAGAGGCAGCAACCCCAGGTGGGTTAACCCAGTGTGTTCTATGCTGGTTCCCAGAGCCCCCCAGTGGAATGCACCTGCAGTTAGCCACACAGCCACTAGCTTGATAACGAACCCTTTATCGGCTGCCTGCCCCGTTTCCCCATGCCTCTCTCAGTGTCTCTTGGCATCATCTCTCAAGTAAATGGCTTGCCTCAAATCCTTGCCTCTGGGTCTGCTTCTGGAGAACCTGAACTAAGACACAGAAGAATCCCACAGTTGCACTGTGGTTACTACCTTCAGTAGGGATGTGGGGCCGGGGGCCACTCTACTGAACTTATCACCACAGCTTAAATCTAAAGCCTGAGGCTGCTCAGGGGACAGCCTTATTCTTCCAGCCTACAAAGAGTTAATTTTCTTCTAGTCTACAATCTTCCAGGGCAGACAAAACAAATTGAGCTCTTGGAACAGGCATAGTAGAGATAAATTTATTAGTGCCCATTGAATTAGGAAGGAAGTTGACTGCTTGTCCTGTTTCCCTCTGCCTCTGTTCTGGGTGATGACTCATGTCCTAAGTGTCCTCCCTTGGGATGGATGTGACTAACAATGGCTCAGATAGCAGTGGCTCCTGAATTTCCAGTTCTGAGGAAGGCTAAGGGACAGAGAGGTGGTCTCAAAGATCGGTCATTCAACTGTGATGAGTGTTATGGAATAAGGGGTTGGGTTATTTATAGAAGTTGGACATTGCCCAACTATGGGAAAAGCAGGGGGAGTGAAGTTCTGAAAGAGATCAGGAGCTCAGAGAAGCCCTCACCAGACGTCCTGAAGCACAAGTCAGGTGGACAAGTCAGAGGCTGCAGGGATCTCTGAGAAGCCAAGCGTGTCTGGTTCCCCAAGCAGATCTGTCGTGGAGATAAAGCTGTTGTCTCTCAGCCACCATCTCTGCCCCTCCACAGTCACATTTCTGGTGGTGAACTGGGGTCGTTGTCGGTCAGCAGGACCAGCTGTCGGGAAGAACCAGACAAGGAGTGGAAGAGAATGAGGACAAGCTGGAGTTGGCTGTGTGTCTGCCCCCAGACCCTGAACGTCTTCTGACAGTGATGGCTGGTGCCTCACTTTGGCCTCCCAGATTCGATGCAGGTTCCTCTGTTGACCAGCCCTGTCTGAAGCCGCTCAGGGATGGGGCTTCTGAGAAATCTAGTTCCAGCTTACAAAGTTGACAGCAGAAAGACCCAGCACAGCCAACTCAGGGAGACGTCCTCATGCTGAAAGACCCACCCTGCGCGCTGACCAAGTCTTGGGCTGCCTTTGTTACTGTTTTCGCTTGTTTATTTTTATCTATTCTCTTCTCAAAAGTGGGGGACTATTTGCTATTGATTTATCTACTCCAAATGCTATGATTCTAAGATGAATTCACTAGAACATTGATTCTCCGTGGGAGGTGATTTTGCCTACCAGGGGACATTTGACAGTGTCTGGAGACATTTTGGATGTCATGACTAGGAGGTTAGTAGACCTGAGGGATGTGGCTAAGTATTCTACAGTGCACAGGACAGATCCCCACAACAAAGAATTACCCCACTCAAAATGTCGATAGTGTTTAAAACCCTGAACCAGAAGTAAATGCCTACCTCTGATTTATTCACTTCCTTCATTTTGCTTCATCAAGCACATTTAGAAATACTAACAGAATACAAAAGCATCTACTGATAACTATGGTGTCTTAGCTCCTTCCTTTACCCAAAGCCATGCATCCCAGACCTAAACTTTGGTAATAATCTCAGGACGCTCCCCTTGTCTTTTCCTAACTGGGTATCATAATGACATCATTCTTCAGTACATCTTCCCTAAGATGTAAAGTTACCCCCAACCAACTCAGATCCCCATTAGTGACTCTTATGATGTCCTGAATGCTTCCTTTTCATCATTCATCACAACGACAACAAACACTTACCAGTATGATCATGATTTGCTGGATGCCCGCCCCACCACAATGTAACCGTGATCTCACAACAATCCTATGAGGAGCACGTTCTTATCCCATTTTACAGATGAGGAGACCGAGATTTAGAAAGGTTGAATGCTTTGTCTAAGCTCACCCAGATAGCCTATGGAGAAATCCAGTATGTGCTGTAGTAAACAGTCCCGAGAACAGATAAAATATTACTAACACAAAAAGCAAGATGGAATATCTGCTTCATAAGTGTTTTCCCGTAAGTATTTAAATGATGCTCTGGTAAAATCCCTTCTGCCTGCAGGTCTGTGGATAGAGGCAGACCCAGCTCCCAGAATCATTAGCCAGCATGTCTAAGCTCTTCTCGACATGGCTGTTCGTAACAAAAATGCAAATGAGGGTGCCTAATTGCAAATTGCTCCCGCCCCATTTTGAGACCTTCTGCGTGACTGGGCCAAAACTTCCTCCTAAGCAGACAGATGTGCTGGCTTCTCTGTTCTGGAGCTTAGCTGTTTCCTTGGCAGGGAACCAAGCCTGTGGCAGAATGACATTGCTGTGCCCACTGAAGGACATCTGAAGATTGTGGTCCCTGCTGGAATCCACCCACCGAGGGCACAGCTGTGAACAGAGCCCCTCCACGTGTGCTAAGAGTACAGGACCTAGAGCCCTCGCTTCGCTTTCAATTATAAACCGTTATGTTCCCATGTTAAATGGTAGTCAGTGAGAATAGCATCAACACATATTAAGACATAACGCGTTTAGACACACGCACATGCACAGGCACGTGTATACAGGAGGATGTATAACTATATGGTATGGAAGTGACTAGAAAAGTCAAGCCTTTCCAAAAAGGAAAATACAATGCCTGGAAGATAACCTTTCTTTCAAATCTCACACACTTACAATGCAACAATGTCTGGTGTCTTGGTGTTCGTGCAGGACTTTCCCATGTTAAGTTAAACCAAATGAAATTGACGTTTTCGTAGGTTAAAAAAAAATATATGGATAATATGGTTTAACCGAATATGTAGTGAGCACCCAGCAGGGTGGAGTTAAGAGGAGCCCTTCTCCAGGAGGCCCAGCAAGTGTGAGGACCCCAAGCTAGGAGGAAATGGGGAGGCTGCTTGGCCGGAACCTAGTGAGAGCTTCATTCAACCACAGCTGAAAGAAAGCGCCCAGCCTCCAAGGACCAGGATCAGCCAAAAGGGCTGCTCGGGGACAGGGGTCAGAGAAAGTGGCATTGAGAGGGCTGGCTGGGCCCCGCCCTGGAGCTCCTGGCACGGTGACCCTCGGGAAGGACCACCTCTGCCCCGTATAGGTTGAAGGCAGGAAAAATGTCAGCTGCAGATGGGGAAAGCATTACAGGGAGAGATGGATCAGATGCTGAGTTCTTCCAGAAGCAAGTGGTGATGGGGTGGAGGCAGAGGTGAGATGGGGAAGCCGAGTGGCCTCTGGACAAGAATGTGTGCAGGAGAACCAGAAAAACTGTGCTCGTCAGTGGGTAGCACAGAGATTGCATAGGGCAACCAGGAAAACTATTCTCATTTCAGACTTGCTCTCAGCTAGCTGTGCTCTTTGGCAGACGGCTCTGAGCCTCGGTTTCTTCATCTAAAATGGGAACACAGTTCAGTTTCTGGGTCCAGGTTACCCAGCAGAGGACTGATGGCTGGTCAGAAAGCGGCTCACTGGGGAAAAGAAATGGCATTCCAGAGTATTTTCATTTATCTCACCGAGGTGTAATTCCAGAAAATGGAGTCATGGCACCCAGGCATATTTTAATCTAAGTAGACTTCTTAGAATCCTAATTTTTGAATCTGACTGCCATCACATTTGCTGAGATTTCTTTTGTTTGTTGCTGTTTGTTATGAAAAACAGGCCCATGATTTAAAGAACATGTCCAGGACTCTCTCTTATGGGGACGTTTGTATGGCCACAGATGAAAGTAAAAGTTCCCTTTTCATAGAGAAGAGATGTCTTAAACCGTGGCCCCCTCCCCCAGGGAAAAGCTGAAGCTCACTTCAACTTGGGACACAGTTGGAGTCATAATGGCATAATGCAGATTGCCATAGTTGGTGCTAACAGTTATTTCTAAGAGGCATTTATGCAACTTCGGATTTATGTGTACTAATAAATTAAAGCCTAAAGGGATACATGGAAAAACTAAAAAATTCTCTTCATTAAAGCATTTTTTGGTATACATAATTTGATCATAATTTCCAAAATATTTAAGTATTGGCATGTAGTTATATATGCTCATAATTTTCCAACTTATGAAAGAATTAATTTAATGCAGAAAGCTTGAGGGCACACAAACAAAAGTGCACCTCCTGGCCCCACCATCCAAAGTTAAGTATTATTAAAATTTTGGTATGTAAATTTCCGGTCTTTCATTCATTCCATAAAAATTTATTGAGTGACTACCAGAGCCAGGCACTCACTGTGTTGTGTGCTAAGAAGGAAATGATACTATGGGTTCCATTTCTCTTTTCTTACATGTTCCACCCCCCTCTTTCCCATGCAAGTTTGTACCGGAATAAGACCAGGGCAATATGGCGCTGTGGCTGGAGGCAGGCGCTGGCCCCACTCCAGCCTTACACATTTGTTGCAGGGATTATGATGAATAACTAAGGAACCTGGCAGAGAGCCTCCCAGAGCCCCAGACTCAGCAGGCGCTCAATCAACAATAGCTATTATTACTTTGTATTACTGTTATTTTTATGTGAAGGTTCTTATTACCAATTGCAGCTAATTTTAGGTCTGATTCTAAGATTTTCCAGATGTAGTTTTAAGTGCTGAGTCTCCTCCATGGAGTGTCCTTCCATGCCGTCTCCAAAGTTCTTGCTGCTGGTTATTTATTTCCCCCAGAAATGGCTTTTCTTGCCATTGTGGGGGGGGGGGGGGTTGGGGGTGGTGGTTAGCTTTTATTATTATTTTTTTGTTTCAAGTTTTTATTTAATTCTGGTTGATGAACATAGAGTGTAACATTGGTTTCAGGAACAGAATTTAGTGATTCATCACTTACAACACCCAGTGCTCATCACAAGTGCCCTCCTTAATGCCCATCACCCCACCCACTCCCTCCATCAAAACTCAGTTTGTTCTGTATAGTTAAGAGTCTCTCGCTTTGGTTTTATACTCTATGCTGTTTGCTCAGCCAGTTGTCTGCCTGCTCCCCATTGTGGAGGTAAGGGTCAATGTTGATGTTACACCTCACCCCTTTGGGCAAAAGAATGACCCCAGGTAGGTCATTCAGTTAAGTGGTGAAGGATGGTCCTCTGGGGAAGAAACAATGCCGTTTTTATATTTCCTGTAGTCCCCTGCTCAGACCTCCTAGTTTAAACAACTCAGTAGTTTAACCACATATGAATCAATCATGGGGCTGCAGAGGACACAACCTCCCGGGCATTTCCAGAAAGAGCTCTCCTTGGCCAAAAACAGTTCTTCTCCAGGGAAGTGGACAGTGGAGAGCCATGTGAGGGCACACACCCACTAGGGGATGGGTCCATTGGCTCCATTAAGGGGTTCTGGGACAGGAAACACCAACACTGACTATACCAGCCTAAAGCACGGCTCCCTTTCCCCAAAGAATGAACGTAAAGAACTCTGAATATTCCTACATGCCACTTGATATAACTCAACTGTATATACAATTGTAGCAGTAGTTATTTCTGTATTCCACTTAAGGAACTGGGTCCGCCTCATGGAAAGAGGGGAGAGTCAGGGACTTGGGGTTGGGCAGAATCATGCTTTATTAAAAAGGCAATAAATTTGGTGTTACTCTAGAAAAGAAAGGAATGAGAGAGAAAACAGTTAATGATTTTCATAGAATGTTGCCAGATACCACAACCCCCTGTCCCAACCACTTGGAAGATTATTTGAAACATTGGGTAAGCACTATCTAAATAACATAGAGTACTACATTTATTTATATATAACGTCTCTATATTACATATACACATAATAGTATATATATACGTAGTATTATATAACACAACACACAAATATATATATATATTATATATATTATTTACATATATACACACAACACATATAAAACATTAAGCATGTAGTTTGAAAAGAGCCACTGGGAATTTCTGGGTGACAAAAGCATGCACAATGTACTTACCTCACCTCTCCGTAGGGCCCCATTCAGATCCTCAGCTGTCCATGAGCACAGAATTCTATCATGTCACTCAGTTTGGTCCCCCCTGTGACCAGATGGCTTTTGTCACTATCTTTTTCTCTCTGTCTGTCTGTCTTGCTCTTAGCCATGGTTGCTAATTTTTCCAGTTCTCTGGGTCCTAGTATCATGCAGGCTTTTTATGGTTTTTCTTCCACTTCAGGTCCCAGGCCAATAGCCCCTTCCTTCTGTCCCAAGAAGGCTGCAAAGGAAGTGACTCCATTTCGCTTCCCCTTTCCATTTCATTGGTCGGAAGGATGCCTTGGACACTGGAAATACTCATCAGGCCTTGTTTCTTCCAAGAATCCAAACATTCTTCTTTACATTTTGGCTACGATAACCTGATTCTGATTTTTCCTGGAGCCACTCCAATCTCACATGATGAATCAGTGTCCCGAAATTATTTATCAAACCATATGTCTTCATGTTGAAGTTATAATGCTGTCATTGTAGTTGGCCTGATTTCAAATACAGTCTCCTTTACCTCTTGGATCCTGAGTCTATTAGAGATGTTGTCCCCATTATGGATGGCTTGGGACATCGAAATACTGTTTGCTGTGCCTGGCAACCAATTAATTAAACAAACCATTAGTCTAGGAGCAAAATGGTCAACATTATTAATTTCCTTATCATTGTCACTCCGTAGCTAGACACAGTAGTGGTCCAGCAACTGAAAAATGAAAGGTACGGATGTGTAGCTCAGCTGCCAAGGCAAAGACAGACTGGGTATTTCAACCTCCTTACCCCAACTTTGGGGCGCTTTTTAAAATGGAAAAAATTAGAATATAACAAATGACACCAACATATCATCCTATTTTTAGCAGGAGAGGAGACAGCCTGTATTACATACACTTCTTGGATTCCCTGTGCTGATCACTTCATCAAGCACAGAGTAGCCTACTAGAAAAATAAAATGATTAATTGTTTCCCACTGCATGAGCATTTACTAGGAAATGGGTGGGAAAAGTAGAGAAAAGTGGAAACAAATTAGTGGAAATTGTTTGCAGAACGACTTCTTTCTAAGCTATCTGATCATACCTGGTAGCAACCCGTGGTGGCAATGCCGGATGGCACAGGTGGTGAGGTTGCTTGACTCTCCAGCACTCCAAGGTAACTAAAAATTCAAAACCGTGCCTTTTTCTTTTAGACTACACTAATTTCATTTTCATTCTAATAGTGCACGTGATTTTAATAGGTATGCCATGTTATTAAAAGTTTTTAATTACAGTAATATATTTCGACCGGGCTTAAGTCCGGAGTATTCACTGTGGATCAAGTAGGAAAGTCCAGAAGAATAATGGAAGTCCATTCAACAGTTATTCAGTAAGGATTTATTGAGCGCTTACTATGTGGTAGTACTTGTTTACGCACTGGAGTGTACGTATGGAGTGTGTGTATGAAGCGAACACTGCGGGGTTCGCAGCCGCTACCGCTATGCCTTCCTCGGCTCGCTAACACCCGCGCCCCCTCCGGCTCAGGTCGCTGCTGTCCAAGGAGGAGAATCAAGGAAGGGGTCTCTACACCGTGCCGACTGCCCGCAACTCCGCCGGTGGTAAAGCACAGAGGAAGCAACTGGCTACAAAAGCTGCTGGCCAAAGTGTGCCCTCTACTGGAGGGGTGAAGAAACCGCGTGGTCACGGGCCTGATCCTGTGAAATGAGACGTTATCAGAAGCCCGCAGGACGTCTGATTCGCAAACTTCCTTCCCAGCGCCTGGCGCGAGAACTTGCTCAGGACTTCAAAACACCTCTGCCCTTCCAGAGTACAGCTCTTGGTGCTTTGCAGGAGGCAAGCGAGGCCTATCTGGTGGGGCTGTTTGAAGACACCAGCCTGTGGGCTGTCCATGCCGAACGTGTAATAATTACGCCAGAAGACACCCAGCTAGCGCACTGCACAGAGGAACGCGTGCTTAAGTTAACATGGTGCTATGATGGAAATCGTTTCGTTCCTAGAAATAAATAAATAAATAAATAAATAAATAAATAAATAAATAAATCGATCTCTTCTTCCTGTTATTGATAGTTCCAAACATTAGATATTTTTTCCCCATGGGGCCGAAGGGCACCTACGTATACCATTGCGAGTGGAAAAATAGGGGACACAAGTCAGGTATTGGCAGTTTTTCCATTTTCATTTGTGGGTGAATTTTTAATATAAACGCGGGGACAGAAAGCATTAATGCAAGTCAAAATGCTTCTGTGAACAAGTTCAACTGTATAACAATTATAAATAAACCTGTTAAGTTTTTCTGGAAAAAAAAAAAAGTGAAGTGAACATTGCTTCTGCCTGCATGGAATTTACAGCCTAGTGGGAGAAGTGCCAAGGATGAGATCCCAAATGCGGACAAAGCAGCAAATCATTCTAAGTGCAATGAAGCCGTAGTAGGGGTGCTGAGAGAAAGTGTAGGGGAGAACATTTCCTACTTGGGGTGGTGGGCTCAGGACAGGTTATCTCTGAGGAGGACCTTTAGGTGGACCCCTGAAGCATGAATAGGAGGTAAGCAGGTGGGGAATGAAGGGAAGAACATCTCACATAGAGGGAACAGCGTGTCTGAAGGCAAATTTTAGGAAGGCTTTATGAAATAGTGACTAGAACGAGGAGAAGAAAGGACAGAGTTACAGGGGAAGAGGCTAGAGTTGTAGGGCCTCGTGAGCCAGGATGAGAACTTTGAATTTCACTGTGAACAATGAGCAAATGAATGGAAAGTAGGGCTGCAATTAGTTTCAAGCCCTTATTTTTTTTTTTTTTTTCAAATGTTGATTTCTTTTTGAGGGAGAGACAAAGCACGAACAGGGGAGGGGCAGAGAGAGAGGGAGACACAGAATCGGAAGCAGGCTCCGGGCTCCGAGCGGTCGGCGCAGAGCCCGACGTGGGGCTGGAACTCACGGACCGCGAGATCGTGACCGGAGCCGAAGTCGGACATTCAACTGACTGAGCCACCCAGGCGCCCCAGGTTCAAGCCCTTATTATAATTAGAACATATCCACCACGAGCTCTTCTCCAGGTATTAGAGACACCAGGTACTAGAAGATATTCCACAGCTGTTGTCTCAAAGGCCAAAGGGGGGAAACATCTCGAAGAAAAGAAAAGGAATTTCCCAAGAAAAATGCTTGGGACTCATCACTGCCTTCTGTTGTCTCATAACAAAGATGAAGTCTACGAAAACTATTCAAATTCTCGACAGAAGGACCTTTATTTAAGCCACAAAACGAGACTCACAAATCTCGTTAAAACATTATCGAAAGAAGTTTGATGGCCCTTGAGCTATTCTGATCTCCTCTCTTGTTCCATTTCTCTTAAAACTCAGCTCTTTGCAAAATGTTGATGACAGGGGCAGAAATGTTTTGTTGAAAAGGTCCTTGCCTTCTCACCTCCTCCCCCCCTCCCCCTCCCCTGTTCTCCATTCATGAGAGAGGGCTCAAGGAGCTTGATTTGAAAAGATTATTGTCCAGGTGATATCCTTATACCCAGGCCGTCTTTATTTCTTGGAACACATAAGCAAACATAGCTCACCTCTGGCCGTGGAAGTATTGACCAGCTGACAGGGTCTTTCTGCTCTGAAAAGTACATTGGCCTGAGGTCACTGCTAGGTAGTACTGGGATGGAAACATCAAATTCTCTTTCTGTCTCTATGGAGATTATCATAAGACTTTTCTTCTTGAGTCTGTTAACATGGTAAATGGTATTGATTCTTCAGTGTTGACCCAACCTTGCATTTCCATAATAAACTTCACTTCATTGTGATGCAGTATCCTGTTTCTGTATAGCTGAATTCGATCTGCTAATATTTGGAGGGGGGTTGTATCTATATTCATGAGGGATATTGACCTACAGATTTCTTCTGTCTTTGAGAAGTTTGTTTTTCTTCTATATTCTCAAACAGTTGTGTAGAATTAGTATTATTTCTTCTTTAAATGTTTGGTATAATTTGCCAGTGAAATCTTCTGGGCCTGGAGTCTTCTTTATTGCTTTAAAACGATATTAGCAATAATTTACTCAATTTCTTCAATAAATTCAGCAATATTCAAGTTATCTGCCCTTCTTCTTGAATGAATTTTGATAGTTTGTGTCTTTCAAAGAATTGATCCATTTCACCTAGGTTGTCAAATTTATAGACATAGTGTTTTTATAATATTCCCTTATAATCTTTTTATCTTTTGTAATATTCCCACATCTTTTTAGTTCCTTCAATGTCATCTTTATGACAGATGAATTAAGTATCTTTTTAGTGTTTTGGCATATCTGTAGCAGTGGCCTCTCTTTTATTCCTTCTGTTGTTAAATTGTATCTTCACTTTTTTTTCTAAGTACATCTGGCTAGAGATTTACCAATTTTTTTTTTTTTTAATTTACATCCAAGTTAGTTAGCATATAGTGCAATAATGGTTTCAGGAGTAGAGTCCAGTGATTCATCCCCTACATATAACACCCAGTGCTCATCCCAACAAGCGTCTTCCTTAATGCCCATTACCCACTTAGCCCATCCCCCCACCCACAACCCCTCCAGCAATCCTCAGTGTGTTCTCTGTATTTAAGCATCTTTTATGTTTTGTCCCCCTCCCTGTTTTTATATTATTTTTGCTTCCCTTCCCTTATGTTCATCTGTTTTGTATCTTAAATTCCACATATGAGTGAAGCCATATGATATTTGTCTTTCTCTGACTAATTTTGCTTAGCAAGATACAGTCTACTTCCATCCATGTAGTTACAGATGGCAAGATTTCATTCTTTTTGATTCCTGAGTAATGCTCCATTGTATATATACCACATCTTCTTTATCCATTCATCCGTCAGTGGACATTTGGGCTCTTTCCATACTTTGGCTATTGTCGATAGCGCTGCTATAAACATTGGGGTGCATGTGCCCCTTCGAAGCAGGACACCTGTATCCTTTGGATAAATAGCTGGTAGTGCAATTGCTACATTGTAGGGTATTTTTAATTTTTTGAGGGACCTCTATACTATTTTCCAGAGTGGCTGCACCAGTTTGCATTCCCACCAGCAGCGCAAAAGGGTTCCTCTTTCTCTGCATCCTAGCCAACATCTTTGCTGCCTGAGTTGTTAATTTTAACCATTCTGACAGGTGTGAGGTGGTATCTCACTGTGGTTTTAATTTGTATTTCCCTGATGATGAGTGATGTTGAGCATCTTTTCATGTGTCTGTTGGCCATCTGGATGTCTTCTTTGGAAAAGTGTCTATTCATGTCTTTTGCCCATTTCTTCACTGGATTATTTGGTGTTTTGGGGTGTTGAGTTTGATAAGTTCTTTATAGATTTTGGGCACTAGCCCTTTATCAGATATGTCATTTACAAATATCTTCTCCCATTCTGTTGGTTGCCTTCAGTTTTGCTGATTGTTTCCTTCACCATGCAGAAGCTTTTTATCTCAATGAGGTCCCAATAGTTCATTTTTGCTTTTGTTGAGATTTACCAATTTTATTAATGCTTTTCAGTAACCAGCCTTTGGTTTCATTTGATTTTTTTCTACTCTATTTTTATTTTCAATTTCATTGATTTCTCCTTGTATGTCAATAAATTCCTTCTTTCTGCTTGCTTTGGATATAATTTGCTCTTTTTTTTTTTAGATCCTTGTTTTGGAAGACTCGATGCTTGATTTTAGAACTTTCTTTTTCTAATATAAGCATTTAAGCTATACGTTTTCTACAAGCACTGCTTTCGCTTCAGCTTACAGAATGTTGGTGGGATGTGGCAGAACTGGAACTCTCGTACAGTGCTGATGGGAATATAAAATGGCACAACCACTCCGGAAAAGAGTTTGTCAGCCTCTTAAAATATTAAACATAACTTACCATATGATCTGCTCATGCCACTTCGAGATATCTATAAAAGAGTAAAGAACATTAACTGTTGTTTCATATTAGATACTTGCTAAAACATGTGTCCCTACAAAACCTTGTACACGAATGTTCATAACATCTTTATTTATAATAGCCTGAAACAACATAAACGTACATTGACAGCTGGTGGATAAGTAAACTGTAGTATATCCATAGGATCAAGTACTGTTCATTAATAAAAAGAAGTGAACTGTTGATATATGCAACAACACCGATGAATTTCAAAGGTATTATGCTGAGCGAAAGAAGTCAGACTGAAAACAGTACATTTATATGAAACTCTAGGAAGCACAAAATAATGTTTAAGTAGATTGCAATAGAAAGTCTTTTCTATAACAATGTTAGTTCTTTAGACTTCTATGTTATAAGTCAAAAATCACATTCACTAGTGTGAAACAATTTTTTAAGCAATCCAGCAGCTTACCATTTAGGTTATTAAAGACAACAGATGCTGTTTGTCAGCCTGATCTCCAAAGTGATCACTCCAAACTGATCACTTCCCTGATCTCCAAAAGTGTTTTTACTGTCTTTAGGGTCACCTTTTCAATCCTGACACCATTATTCTGAATTGTGCCAGAGATATTTACACCAAGGACAATCATGTACAGTAGTAGTTTTCTGGGTGGGTAAGAAGTGGACCTTTATTTTTTCAAGTGGGATAAGGGTGATCATTAAATGGGAGTTTGGAAAGAAAAACCCACCAAGCAAACTAGTTCTAATAAATAGTGCATATGTTCAGGATATAGGAATTGATTCCCATGAAACTTGCCCATTTATCTCCCTAAAGAATCTTTGTATACTCCTGAGGTAAGTGTATCTTATATTGAAGACTGCTGGAATAAAATATTTATGTAATATTTCAAAAATAATTATAAGAACAAAATGTTTGAACTATTTTTCTATTGCTTTTAAGCATAAAGGTTTGACAGAATGGGCACCTGAGTGACTCAATCAGTTAAGCATCCGACCCTTGATTTACACTCAGGTCCTGATCTGATGGTTCGTCGTATCGAGCCCCATATCAGGCTCTGTGCTGAGCATGTAGCCTGCTTGGGATTCTCTATCTCCCCCTCTCTCTCTGCCCCTCCCCCACTCATGATCTCCTCTCTCTCTCTCTCTCTCTGTCTCTCTCTCTTTCTCTCTTCCATTTTTAGGAAAAAGTTGTAACTTTTTCCTAAAGTCTATAGAGGTTTCTTCATTGTACTTTGGGGTCTAGTATTTCCTTCCAAGGAGATGTGAGGCCAGTCGGATTTCCATTCCCAGTTTTTCCCACTTTATTCAATGCTCATAGAAATTTCTGTCCTCCCTCTCTCTCATCTATTTGTCTACCTATCTATCTACCTACCTTTCATTCTTTAAATACAAAATTTACCCATTATGCATTTTGTGCTGCTATGCATACCCTGGTGTTCTTTTTAGTTCAGAAATTTTTTTCTTCAACTATTAAAATGACAAATATTGATTCAATGAGTGCTATGTGGCAAACATTCTAATGTGCTCATGAAGAAGGCAGAGTGACTCTCATTTCATAATGCTAGCTTTCCCCTTCCGTTTCATAGAACATGACAATTTCTTAAGTTTTATTTTATTGTCTATACAAGTCATTTTCTCAAAGACGATTCTTTCTTCTAATCTTCAACAGACGCTTCTCCTGTTACTTGTAATTTTTAATTACTACATATTAGCTTTTTAAGGTTTTATGCATCTTAAGAAGGAGGGAGCTGGCAACTTTGTGCAAGAAGAGACACTTAGAATAGTTAAATTCGTCATTCACAGTACACAAGATGTGTAATAGCATAATTGTGGTGGTGGAGAGAACTTCTCCCATATACATATATATGTAGGATCAAGTGAACTTTAACCTTTTTCATGGCAACTTAGGTCAAGCAACTTTGTGTGGAAATTGCAGGTGTGGATGGTGTGTACTAAAATGCTGTAGAGCAAATTCTGAAAGTTCTACGTGACACGGTTGCTTGCTGCTGGCATATTTGCAGTCCCTAAAATGAGAGAATTGTCTCCACTTCCCTAACGAACGCCGAGATGAGATATACCTACATAAAATAAAATTACATGGAAGTGGCCTAGAAAGAGGTGGTATGTGTCCATTAGCAGACCAGACATTTATTTTAGGGATGCAAAATCCCCTGGAGCTGATTATTTTACTATTGACTGAATAATAACAACTTCATTGGAAAACTCTGCCACCTGTTAAGAGGAAACATTATCTCAGATAACTTATTTTTGAAAGTTAATGAAATTTTTAAAAAGATTGGATGGATCATTTTTTAAAAATCCACTATTCCTCTCTCTTTGAATTCCATTTCATTGACTACATAAAGGGATTTGAATTTTACTTTATTGCTTTGCGTATTTTAATTAAAATTTTGTATTTAATCTTGAAGAAAAGGAAGTTTTACATCACTGAAGAGACACTTGTACTTATAAGAGCTCTTTGAATAATGAAAGTACAAATCATTAGTAAATTATTTTTATGAGAAATTACATTGACTAAAATAATAACAAGATTAAATTGGGTAGGCATGCAAATCAGCATTGGTTTATTGGCCTGGAGCCTGGATATATTTGTGTTGAACCTAAATAGTTACTATCTAGTGATAAAAAAAAAAAAAAATTCTCCTCAAAGGTCAGCAAAACATTAAGAAGCCAGAAGCCTACATCCTAGAAAGGGAGGACTTTACAGGTAATTCGATTTACTTTCTCTAAGTTAATGAATGCATTAGGAAATAAAAAAGGCTGAAGACCAAAGGGTCAAGGACATTGTCACAGTTAGATACAGCATCTCATAGAGTGATATTTGAATCTAAGTTGTGGGTGTAGAGGAAAGGGAGAGGTGATAATTGTGCAATGGATTTTCAACCAGTATATTCTGGTATAGCTGTCCTGGTTATTTATGGGCGTCATTCCTTCTGGATGCTTTTCCCTGAATATATTCCTTACAGTATCAGTATCAGACTCTGGTGCAGCCTTTCCTACGATGCTCTGAGGCTGTCCTTCTTTGTGTTACTTTCAGAAGCTGGAGGTTCTGGTCTGTAACTCATAATAGGCCCTCAGGCAAAGTGAGAGGAGAGCAGAGAGACCACCTACTGATGACAAAACAAAATGAATGTTTAATCTGTTGCAGTGACAAACGAGATTTAAAAATGGAGGATGATAGAATTCTTTGACTGATAAACACACACACACACACACACACAAAAGTATGGCCAACTAATCTTTGACAAAGCAGAAAAGAATATCCAATGGAAAAAACACAGTCTCTTTAACAAATGGTGCTGGGAGAACTGGACAGCAACGTGCAGAAGGTTGAAACTAGACCACTTTCTTACAACGTTCACAAAAATAAACTCAAAATGGATAAAGGACCTGAATGTGAGACAGGAAACTATCAAAACCCTAGAGGAGAAAGCAGGAAAAAACCTCTCTGACCTCAGCTGCAGCAATTTCTTACTTGACACATCTTCAAAGGCAAAGGAATTAAAAGCAAAAATGAACTATTGGGACCTCATGAAGATAAAAAGCTTCTGCACTGCAAAGGAAACAATCAACAAAACTAAAAGGCAACCGACGGAATGGGAAAAGATATTTGCAAATGACATATCAGACAAAGGGCTAGTATCCAAACTCTATAAAGAACTCACCAAACTCCACACCCGAAAAACAAACAACCCAGTGAAGAAATGGGCAGAAAACATGAATAGACACTTCTCTAAAGAAGATATCCAGATGGCCAACAGGCACATGAAAAAATGTTTAACACCACTCCTCATCAGGGAAATAAAAATCAAAACCACAGTAAGATATCACCTCACACCAGTCAGAGTGGCCAAAATGAACAAATCAAGAGACTATAGATGCTGACGAGGATGTGGAGAAACGGGAACCCTCTTGCACTGTTGGTGGGAATGCAAACTGGTGCAGCCACTCTGGAAAACAGTGTGGAGGTCCCTCAAAAAATTAAAATTAGGTCTACCCTATGACCCAGCAATAGCACTGCTAGGAATTTACCCAAGGGATACAGGAGTGCTGATGCATAGGGGCACTTGTACCCCAATGTTTATAGCAGCACTCTCAACAATAGCCAAATTATGGAAAGAGCCTAAATGTCCATCAACTGATGAATGGATAAAGAAATTGTAGTTTATATGCACAATGGAATACTACGTGGCAATGAGAAAGAATGAAATATGGCCCTTTGTAGCAACGTGGATGGAACTGGAGAGTGTTATGCTAAGTATACATGCACATATATATGGCCTTTTGTAGCAATGTGGATGGATCTGGAGAATGTTATGCTAAGTATACATGCACATATATATTTTTTAAATAAGTCAGGCTGAATTATTACCCTGAAGGTAAGAAGATATTGTAGCTGTGGAGAGCCTTTACAAATCTCTCCAGGGGCTTCCAATCCATCCTGTTAAGTGGGTGCAACATTAAAAAAAAGTTGTTGCACTCTGAAAAGACACATGTATAAAAGATGTTTCTAAAGGTAATAAAGTTGCATTATATCCAGAAAAAAAAATTGTTGCAGGAGATTGGCCTCTTCATTAGGATAGGAGCATAGGAGCCTGAGAATAAAAAATGCTAATAGCTTGGGTCCCTTATTAACCAGAGTGGCAATGCAACATTTAAAATAGGTACAGCAGGGACGCCTAGGTGGCTCAGTCGGTTGAACATCTGCCTCTTGATTTTGGCTCAGGTCATGATCTTGCAGTTTGTGAGATTGAGCCCTGTGTCTGACAGTGCAGAGCCTGCTTGGGATTCTCTCTCTCCCTCTCTCTCTGCCTCTCCCCTACTCGTGTTTTCTCTCCCCCTTCTCTCAAAATAAATAAATAAAGTTTAAAAAAATAAAATAAAATAGACATCACAGAAGATAACCTAGGAGCTTTAACAATTTAGACAAAGGAATTTTTGATGTTTGCTTATAACGTAATTCAAGAGCATGGCAAAAGTCAGCACAAAGACACAAAGTTATCCAGCACTCAAGTGAGAATTTGGGGGGGTGGGGGAGACAAGAAATGTCTGTTTTGGGGGCAGGTTACACAAAGTGGAGAGAACAGCTCTTTATGACCTCTTATTAAGAGCTAACTAAATTCTCCAAGCATCAGGTTTAAGCTACTAGTTCCCTCTTTTTCATCATGCATAGGCTTCCTTTGTTCATTAATTATAATATACTAATATAGGTATATGGAAATACACACACTAAACAAATAGATGATATTATTTAAAGCTTTCAACTTTAATTTTAAAATAAAATTAACTTTATCTACATGTTACAAATCATGGTGTATAGTTACTGATTTTAGCATCTTATTTTTTTCTTCCAAATTTTTATTTAAATTCTAGTTAGTTAACATATAGTATAATATTAGTTTCAGAAGCAGAATTCAGTGATCTGTCACTTACATACAACACCCAGTGCTCATCATAACACGTGCTCTCCTAATACCCATCACCCATCTAGCCCATGCCCCACCCAACTCCCTCCAGCAACCCTCAGTTTGTTCTCTATCGTTAAGGGTCTCTTATAGTTTGCTTCCTTTTCTCTCTCTTTTTTTCTTTTTCCCTTCATTTTGATTGAGAAGTTAACTTTAAGTTAGAAATAGGAAAACCTCAATATGTTAATCATTTCTAAAACACCAAATTACAAGCAACTCTCCTAAAAATAGAAGTAGATTTTTAAAAAGGAAGTAAATGTTTGCAGGGTTTTTTTTAAAATAGGAATAATAACCCACCGTTGTAGCCCAGAGCAAAATCTGGGAAGAAGGTTATTTCAGAACCATTAGAAAACTAGGTTTGAAATGTGTTCGTGAACTGATGTGCCCAAGAGCAGAGACAGATTCACTAGAAATAACTCACTTCCCAGTATAAGGTATAGAAATCCAGTGATAGCAAAAAGTGCGAGAACAAAGATACTTGCTTGCCTACAGTCATTTATGACCACTGTGAGCTCTTCAAGACAGGGACATGTTGGCCCACTGCCAGCACCCAGCAAAGCTTGTGGAGCTGAGTGAGGCAGCAGTTAAGAATGAGGTGCAGAATCCCTGGGGAGTGAAGGCAAGGCTGAGGTATAGGGAGTATTCCTTTCTCTGGACCCAGGGACCAGGCTGAGACTTTATCCTTCTTTAGCTCTTTCTACTTTCCTATTCTGGTTCCCTTCCTCACAGGTTTTTCCTGAAAAGCACTCCATCAATAAATTCCATAACCTGGAGTCTCTCATGGGCTCTGTTCTAAGAAACCCAACTCAAGACAGATGAGCACAAGTCTGATAACATGGGCGCACTGATAGTGGAAGATTTTCTGACACTTCTCATTACTGGTTACCAAGAGGCTAGGCTTGCTGGGTTATTATCTCCCTTCCCTTCTCCCTGCATCCATCAGTCTTTCATGATTCCTCTTATTAAGGTTAAAGGAAACTTCTCTTTAGCTCTAAGGTCTTGGGAATAAACTTATGCTCAAAGAGCCTGACCCTGTTCCCTAAAGGGTTATTACATGCCTATCTTCTCCCTTGTGGGGAAAAACACCCTAATAGGAGGCCAGCCAGTGCAGAGTCTGCTCTAAGAGACTGTGCAGAATCTATCTCAAGATACAAACCATTCCCCACTTCAGCTTCAAAGGTGATACAAAGTCAAGACAGGAGAAAGCCTCAGAACAGACGTTAAGGTCCTCTTTCCCCACAGCTACCAACCCTGGCCTGAGCCCTCTTGGCTCTGACCCAGGGAGGAACACCACAACACTTAAAGTTCTGGATCAGGCTCGACTTCTAAGGAGCTTTTTAGATGTCTTTGCTGTCCCATCTCTTCTTCCAGGGAAAAGGTCTCAGGATACCTAGGCGGGGAGCCTCAGTGAGCCTTTGCAAAGCCAGAGAGAAACATACTCAAGACACTGTTGCCTGCTTCTGGCTTGCTTATGCAGCAGGTAAAGGCCAGCTGGAGCCCTGACCTCTATGCAGTGGCTGCAGCTGAGTCCCACTGTTGAGAGTGAGGATAGAAAGGCTGACAGATGGGCAGGAAACTAGAAGGGCCTGGTGGATGCCCCTCGAGACTCCAGAAACAGCTGCAAAGACTACACTACACGTTTGCAGGAGATAATTAGGAGGACATGAGTGTAGAGCATCTACCTAAGTGAGGCCACCCAGACTGTTTCTGAAGATAAAGGGACAGATGTTAATGCAAATGTGTCATCACTGCTCCTCTCAAGGGGTTATGAACCAGTTCACCTCAGCAGCTCTGTGTCTGTGGAAAAGAGGGAGATGGTGGGACAGCGGCAGACCTGATTTGTAGTCAGCCAAGGATATGTCAATCCAGCAAAGATATCTGACAAGGGGTAAGAAAGTTCTGGAGGAACCACCAAAAGTTACCTCACTAACTCTCTCTATTCTTAAGATGAATCCAGCCTGTCAAACCATCCTCGGCCCATATGTCCTAGCACTGCTCCCTCACCCTTCCCAATATATTCTCCTGGTAGCTTCCATCCATAATCTTTCTATCATTGTGATTACCAAACTTTAATTTGCACAAAAATTAGCTGCCGGTGTTTTTGAGAAATGCAGACGCTTAGGTTCTTATCCTGGGTCAGAGGGAGGGAGCTGATTCTTGCTCGTATCTCAAATTCGGGATCTTCAGTAGTTGGCAGGAAGAAATGATCAACATTTGGACATAAAATGCCAAGAAACCAATACATCCTTCCATTGTAGTTGCCTCTCCACAACAAATGCCAGGTCTTGGATCTTCACAGTCGTAGGACTGAGCCTCTTATATAATTCATTCTGGCTAAAGAGAAAAGTGGATGAGGTACTGGGAAGCTAGGAAAGATCATGGTGGGAGACGGTGAGATGCTAGGAAGCTTGCTGTCATCTCTACAGTTTTGTGCAAAACCTCACGAAAATCTATCTTTCTCCACATCATGGCAGGACACAGGTTGATAAAAAGAAAAAGATATTAGAATAAGTGCCTACATAAATGGAGTTCTTTGACCCTGGTCCACATTGTCATTGTCCTGCCATGTATTATAGATCTTTGCTGGACACAAACTCTTAACTCTTTAAAAACTATTTCAGGAGCAAATAAAATACTGGCTCTTCCACCTAACTCTGGGTCAAGTATGAGGCCTCTCCTGGGGAGGTCTTGACCCTCCCACCAGATCTCTAGCATTAGACATGTGAATTACAGTCCCATTGGTCCTTACATTGGCCTCATACAGATGAATGGTCTGTCAAAGGTCTTTCCCAGCCTCTTCCATTTGTAGATGAAGAAGCCTCTCCAGGAACAAACGTTTCCATGAGATGTTCATTCTAAAGACATGTTCATTCTAAAGATTTCAGAAGTCACTCTCTAAGAAGGCTCTCTATCCTCCTGGACAAGATGGGTTTTAATCAGCCCTGATTACCCTGCTTCCTTCTGCATTAAGTATTCACCATATTCCACTGTCTTTAAAATGGTTGGTTATTCATTTGCTGGTTGGTTATTCATCAAATGGTTGATGAATCATTTGCTTGCTTGGTTCAAACAAAAATCTCTGTGTTCAGAAACAATACCTTTGACAACGCTATCAGTGGTTTTGTGGAGCCATGCAAACTTGAATATGGAAACAGAGAGAGAGCTACATTGCTCTGCATATGAATTGAGAGGAGAAGATGAGGAGGAGCCTACAGGAAGATGGCTGGAGGAGAGCAAGGAAATTCTGCGACTGCAAGTCCCAGAAGAGAGAATTAGAAGATATCTAGGAATTTTTGAGTGAAACACATCTATCGTGCTATGTAAAGTACTTCCTCCACCTCTCTTACAAATTCTTTAGTAAAATCTACATTTGCAGATAGGATTTGGAATTGGGGAAACAAGTAAATAGTGTTGTGAGGCTGGCTTTGGGGTGAGACCAGAGGCCGGGAACCCATGGCAGGTGGAATGACAAGAAGCAGCGCATAGGTTACACTAAGAATTAAAAGTGCGAGGCTCTTGAATTATCAGTTACACCTGAAATAATGATAGTACTTAGAAAGAAGACTAGAAGGCCTTTGACCCTGGGAAGCACTCCTAAAAGAGAAAGACCAAAGACATTGCCATGGACTGCCCCACTCACAACGAAAAGGTAAAGCTCTATAAGAAACAACCACAGTTATGCAGACTGACCTACTTGGGGCTGGTAATTGGTAAACTGCCCCTTAGCTGGGAGACCCTACAGAGTAGTGGTTAGAGAGGGTGATTCCGAACTCAGACGCAGCTGGCTTCAAACCTTGGCTGGCTCCAGCTCTGTCTTGGACATGTCACTTAATTTATCCTCATTCTCCCCATGAAGCTTCTTATTAATCCAATTTTTATTTTGGAGACAGTCCAACCAACTCTCAAAATTCTTTTCTCTAGGACAGCAGTTTTACTAGAACACTAGTCCAGCATGAACTGGAAGTAAATGCGGTATAGAGGATTGTGTTCTAAACCATTTTGGTGGCACTTCCTGTCCAACCCAAGAACTTGGAGCCTCTCTCCACTGCACCTGGAGAGGGCTTCTCAAGTCCCTTAAAAAAAAAGAGGTATTCAATGAGCTGGTTTTAAAATGAAAAATAGTTAAAGAGTATTGAGGGAGATGGAAAGAGGGAAGAGAAGGAGAAAGAGAGATGGAGAATCAATGGGGCTGGGGAGAGATGAGGCTCAGTGGCAGATGATGGGAGAAGGTAAGAGCACTCTTCAGCAAGTGTGTGGTAGAAACTATTCACAAAGCTGCCCCATCTGGGCAGTGTACCTGAGACTCTTAGTCCTTTAACTGAGAGTACTATGACATGAAAAAAATGATGCATGGTGGGTATATCATTCCATGGGGCCATCACACCTATCTTTTCTTTTCTTTTTTTTTAATGTTTATTTTTGAGAGAGACAGAGAGAGAGAGAGAGAGAGCACAAGTGGGGGAGGGGCAGAGAGAGGGAGACACAGAATCTGAAGCAGGCTCCAGGTTCCGAGCTGTCAGCACAGAACCCGACACGGGGCTCGAACTTATGAACCATGAGATCATGACCTGAGCCAAAGTTGGACACTCAACTGACTAAGCTACCCAGACATACCACCCTCCCCCACCACCGCCACACACACACCTCTCTTTTCTGCACTCTAAGCCCCTATATTGACAGTCAGTTCTTACTTATTACTACAGATTGATTCTCTGGGCACCGTTTCTTTCTCTTTTTCGTATTTATTTGCCCTGAACACACAGCTCATAGTCTGGGCCACTCTTCAAAGCTACATTAAAAAAAAAGAGAGAGAGAGAGAGAGAGAGATTGGGAGTGCGAATCAACATACAAATTGTCTTCTGGAAACTTGCAGTGATCACAAGACTTTATAAGTGGTGTGATGTGGCTTGAAGATCTCTAATGAATTAAGATTTGTCCTAGCTTTTCCATTGATATGATAGGAGATTTAAATGAAATAATGCACGTAAAGCACTTAGACTATGCCTGGCACATGGTGAGCACTACAGAAAAAGTACCTGTTGTTTTCAAAATTACTGCCGTCACTACTGCTTGAGGGTTAGGTAATAAGCAGCAAACGCAAATTCTCACGAGTGGTACCCACTGGACTCCGATGTTTCCCCGGCCCACATTTCAGAGGGCCTGTGGGAGAATGGCAGGTGTCAAGGCTACGTCCTTTGACCTGAGCCCGGAGGGAACACAGTGCACGTGGCAATTCTGTTCCCCGGCTCTTCCCGTGCAAAACTTCTCGAACCTTTCCTCAGCCATAACAAGTTCGAAAATTAGTGGAGAGATGTGTAACAAAGGGAAAAGGACCTCTGAATGGCTTTAAATTCTTCCCTTTATTTTTGGACCTCAGGTTTCTTATTTTAGAGAAATAAAGTCGTAAAGAATGCAGGAAAAATAATCTCATAGTTTACTCATTTAAATGTTATATAACAATTCTTCCCATATATCTTCAACATCTTCTAAATCCTTCTCAAACAACTTGGCAACTGAATGACAAAAAATACCTTTACATATCAAAATGTTGTAACATACTATCAAGCAGCATTGGCATTCTTAGCGTAAAAGGGTGATTAATCTCTTCTGTGAACCTATTGATTTAAAGGTGTAACACTTTTTATCATTGTTATATCAAAATGCCAAATGAGGGGAAGAAACTCTGGTTAATTTAGGAATATGACAACGATTTCACCTTTCGTTTTCCTTTACTTTTTAAAAATAACACTTTTTTCCTCTTCTTTTTTTGAGATAGAGTTAACCTAGAACATGGTAATTGTGAAATGATCACCACAGAAAGTCTAGTTAACATCCATCACTATGCATAGTTACAAAACATTTTTTTCTTCTGATGAGAACTTTTAAGATCTACTCTTCAGTAACTTTTGTTGGGGGAAGTCACTGACAGGATGTGACTGCCAGTTGACCCATAAGACCTAAGCTGGGCATTTGAGGCTCCTCACCCCCTCCCCAGTCCTTGGAATGTGGGTTTGGCTTGCCTTTCCCGCTCTCGGAGCCTGCTCCAAGGAAACAGCCTTAACATAATGGTGTGATGTTGAGAATACTTGCATGGCATATGTGAATAAACCCAGTTAAGGCCTCTCTATAAACTTTTAAGATTTGGCGTGTGAGTACAAGGACCCACTTGACACAATGCTGCCCAAGGCAAACCTGGTACATAAGAAACCTGCCACCTACCGCTCTGGAGTCGTCTGCCTCCTTCTTCACCTCTCCCTGCCCTCCAGTATGGGGGCCAGTTTCAGATTTTACCCTGGAAGCTCCCGAGGGGGTTGTGAACAAAGAACTTTCATATACACAATACAGCATTACTAACTATAGTCACCATACTTTCCCATCATCGATCTATTTTATAGCTGGAAGCCCTACTTTCTACGTTATTTATGGAAAGAGTCCCCCTCCTGTTGGGAATATGACAACCTACCCATCATTCCATTCCATGCAGAATGCTACTGCAGTTACAGCACCGCCTGATATGATCCCATCCTCTAATTACACCACCCATCTCCATGGATTTTGAACCAACTGACAGGTTGGAATTGAATCATAGTATCCACTTTATTGTTAGTGAAATTACAGAATATGATTCAGACCTGAGGCCAAACTCTGTTTTCAATGACCTCTCTACCCCCCCCCCCCCCCGCCGCCCTTAAACGTAGACCTTGCTTCTACACGAAGGGTCGGGGGCGGGGGGGGGGGGTGGTGGAATCATCTGCACAGGGGACTCCTATAGTCATGTGGATGATGGATCTGGAATGTACCTCAAGCCCCATCAGATGGGTGGACAAGGGGCCCAACCCAGGTGTACTTGCCATTAGAAGGAGGGGGGGACAGAAGAAAATAACAGCCTGTGTCCGTGAGGCTCAGCCAGAGAGAGGACCATGTCTTTTAATCTCGCCCATCAGGTAAGTCACTTCTCCTGCCATGGAAAGTGTGTAAGGGCAAAGGGTCTTCCCAATGGAAGTACTTCCCAATGGAAGTACTGACAGATCCTATCCCACGGACCAAATCGTATCTCTTACTCTACAGGCACATCATCTGTGAGGAAACGTCGCAAATGAAGCTATAAAATTTATTCCAAGTTCAGAACAATCAGATTATTATATATTTTTGGAGAGCCCAAACAGTAAAAATTATTTTTCCGACCTCTGGGCCTTCCTAACCAGTCCTAAACATTCAAGTCAAAACCGTCTATGTCTATGTATATGTCATTGCAAACGTCTAAATCATCTCACAGGTCTTGGGGAGACACAGCATATTCTTTTTTACTTTTCATTTTGAAATGAAGGAAAGAATCATTGCTATTTTTTACAGCTTTATGGAGAGATAATTGACACAATAAAGGACATATATTTAAAAAGTACAATTTGGGACGCCTGGGTGGCTCAGTTGGTTGAGTGTCCGACTTCGGCTCAGGTCATGATCTCGCAGTCCGTGAGTTTGAGCCCCGCGTCGGGCTCTGTGCTGACAGCTCAGAGCCTGGAGCCTGTTTCAGATTCTGTGTCTCCCTCTCTCTCTGCCCCTCCCCCATTCATGCTCTGTGTCTCTCTGTCTCAAAAATAAACGTTAAAAATTTTTTTAAAAATATAAATAAATGAATAAATACAAAGTACAATTTGATGACATCCATATAACAATCGCCACAATTAAGGCCATTGTCCCAAAAGTTTTCTCATGCCTTTGGTAGCCCATACCTCATCCCCAGCAACAAGTGATCTGCTTTCTGCCAGTATAGATGAGTTTTTATTTTATATAAATGGTTGCATACCATTTGCAATCTCTTTTTGTCTGGCTTTTTTCATTTAGCATAATTATTTTTTTACCCCTCCGTGTAGTTGCATGTATCAGCTGTTCATCTTCTTTATTGCTGAGTAGCTTTCCATTATATGCATGTGTCACAGTTTGCTTATTCAGTCATCTGTTGCTGGACATTTAGATTGCTTCCAGTTTGTGGCTCTTACAAATAAAACCACTGTGACCACTCAACGTTCAAGTCCTTGTGTGAACATATGCTTTTGTTGCTTTTGGGAAAATACCTAGGATCAGCTGGATCATTATATGATAAGCATATGTTTAATATTTAAAGAAACCGCCAAACTGTGTTCAAAATTGGCTGGTTTTTTCTTTTCATTTGGACAAATGGAAAGAAATCCTTGGTGTTTCGCATTTCACAATGGAGTCTTCTTTGCATTTTTTTCTTATATTCCCTAGGAAATGTTTGTCTTCGTTTGTTGTAAGTCTTCTGATTTCCTGGGATTTTTGTTTCAGTTATTACATTCTGGCCCTTCTACTGGCCTGTTTATCGTCTGAAAAATAGGGGAAAGTCACTGACCTGGGGATCTTTGGTTCAGAGACTTACTGTGAACATTAATGGAGATTTCAGGAAGTTTTCAAACAAAACACCTCACCTGTGGTGGGCCTAGATTGACTACCTATGTTTGTGAGGGGGGGGGGGGGGGGATTACGTTGTTTGCAAGTCAGGGATGGGACCCTGGCACGGGAGAAAAACAAAACAAAAGAAGAAGCTCTGTGCCTTTCAGCTGCACTGCCATCTCCTGAGCCCACGCACATTTGTTCCAAGTCTCTTAGATGTCAAGCACAGGAAAATTTATTACGCTCCTCAAAGCCCTCAGTGACTTGTAGCAAGAGAAAGGAGACATTTTTTAAAGCTTAAAAACACTCTCATGAAATGGGGAGAACAGCTTTACATGACGACTCAGGAACTGGAAGGGGTAGGAGCCAACCACCCACTGGAAGGAGCAGCCATCATGGGACCTCAGTTTCTGACCTAGCTTGAGCTGTTTGAAAGCACAGAGGCCTTCCTAAGTTTAGTTTACTCTGATTTCCGAGAAAATTACAACACGAATTCACCAGGAAGATGGATGTCTGATTTACAAGCTTCAAACAGACACGGCCCCTCCGTCCCAGTGCTCTTACTGTTGGGAAGAAAAACTCATTTACCAAAGTCTCTGAAGTGTGAAGGCAAGCTTCTGGCCTCTCTCCCCTGCTTGGCCTCTTCCCTCCAGGCCTTCGACAGGGCAGCCTGCTTGGGAAAGCAAGGAAAATGAAGTCTGATGCCTGGAGTGTGAAGGAAGGTTGTCCAAGGCCTGGGGAGATCAGTCAGCAACCAGGATGGGGCCTCTCTGCCAGAGGGGAACGGAGTTTGGACGGCTGGCTGGAAAGAGGAGAAAAGGACTTTATATTTACTCTGGCTGTCACTCACGATCAGTGACTCAGAGATGAAGGGAACAGTCAGGAGCAGACAGAGCCTCTCAGCAAAGGGAGCCCTGGGAGCTGAGTCACCCGTCCCCCTCCCCCACTGCCCTCCTCACTGAATCCCTCTCCCCAGCCGCCCTGCCTCTGCAAGCCAACTTCACACAGCCTTGAAATGATCTGGGAGTCTGGCTTCAACCGGAAGCGTGTGTTTGCCAAATTCATTCTACCTCTGCCCCGTTAGTTTGAAAATTTTGCCTGGTGTGAGCAGAAGCCTCCAAATGGTAAAGACAGGAGAAGCCCATTTTGTTTATCTGAAGGCATTTGCTCTTTCTCTGCCCATCCCCCACCTTATAACAACTACAAAATAATGAAAAACCCCATCTTCCCAATTTTCAATCTGATCCTTGTGGGAATCCTAATATGCAGTTTTGCAATTCTTATTATCACTGCACACACATTATTCCATGTGATATTACATTGCCATTAGAGGTAGCGAGCAGGCAAGAACGTCCCAGAAACATATGTAAGGACACATATATCAAAACAATGGCAATATTTCATTATTTAATCTACCACAGGCTGGCTGGCCTAGAGTTGGGAATTCAGTTATATCCAGTAGACACATATTTGAATATACACATACATTATGAATAAACATTCTGTGTGCCTACCTATCTATACATCTATCTAGACTACATATTGATATAGATATTGTGGTGGGTAGAATTTGAAGATGGGCTGAGCTTCCCAGCTCCCTGGCGTGCATGCACTTTATAACCCCAGCACTGTGAACATGGTGGGTTTCGCTATGTGATTAGGTTAAGTTATGGGGGACAGTTGTCTTTAAGGGAAGATTTCCCAGGTGGGCCTGACCTGTTCACAGGAGCCCTTCAAACCTGGGTCTAGAGGTTGGAGTTCAAAGTCAGGAAGATTCAAAGCATGACAGAGATTCCGAGTGAGGAGGGATTTTCTGTTGAAGATAGAGAGGATCATGTGGGGAGGAGTGTGACAGCCCCTCGGAATGAGAGTGACCCCAGCTGACAGCCAGTAAGGTTCAGTCCTATGACTCCTACCAGGACTTGAGTCCTACCAGACTTCCGACCTACGGACTGTGTGTTATTAAATGGGTGTTATATTTAAAGCTGCTACATGTGTGCTGATTTGTTATACAGCAGGAGAAAAATATATACATATATAAATATAAATATATACTCTATTTTTAATTTCAGCCGTGTCCCTGGGATATAGTTCCCAAAGATAAAGTGGTTGTAATTTCTCTTTAAACTCACCAATATATGATCTCATTTTATTTCTCTACTTCGATGGGCAGAAGTTGGTATTGATTAAGCAAGTTCTTGGGAAAACCTTCAGGTTATATGACTGTTCATATCCAACGACACTGAAAAACCCCTTCCTGTTAACACAGCCTGTGAGAACTAGCATACTTGGGTTCTGTGCACTTTTCTAACTTCTAATGCTACCCTAGCTGTATCAGTCAGGATTCAGCCAGAGAAGGAGAGCTCATGAGCAGGCCCCAAGCTTGTGCCCAAGCTGTTAGCCACAGAGGGAACTTTTTTTTCTCGCTGGCTCTCTCTCAGAAGCCTCAGCCCTGTTTTTAAGGATGTCCAACTGATTAAGTCAGGCTGACTCAAATTATCCAGGATAATCTTCCTTACTTAAATACAACTGATTAGGGTCATTAATTACATCTTCAGAATCCCCATCCATCAACATCTAGATTGGCATTTGAATAACTGGGGGTTATAGCATGGAAAAATTGACCCAGCAAAAGCCATCACTCCCTTAGCTCAGATATTAGCTCCAGCCTCCTGAATTTTATTTTTCTCTTCTTAAAACATCTTTATCTGTTGTTCTAAGTGCTGGCCTCAAAAATGAGCTGGGAAGTGTTCCTTCCTTTTTTATTCTCTTAAAGAGCTGTGTGATACTGGTATTATTTCTTCCTCAAATGGTGGCTAGAAGTCACTGGTAAAGCCACCTGGGCCTGGCGTTTTCCTTGTGAGAAGCTCTTTTTAAACTTTGAATTCAATGTCTTTAATAGACACAAGGCTCTTCAGACTTTTAACTTCTTTTAGTGTCACTCTGAGTAATTCTGTCTTCCAAGGAATTATGGATTTCATCTAAGGTGCCACATTTCTTGGCATAAAATAATTCATAGTATTGCTTGGTAACTTTTTAGTATCTGTATGTTGTGTAGCAATGTCCCTTCTTTCATTTCTGATAGTACTTTCTCTTCCTCTCAGTCCTACGAGAGGTCCATTAGGATAGATAGGACCAATCAATTTTATGGATCTTTTCAAATAACCCACTCTTGGTTTCTTTGCTTTTCTCTATTGTGTGACTGTCTTCCATTTCACTGATTTCACTTTACTATTTCTTTCCTTTTGCCTTCTTAAAGTTTAATTGCTCTTATTTTCTATCCTTTTTAAAAGATGAAATTCTACATCACTGATTTTGTAGCATTCTTTTCCAGAGCTGGGACTCCACCTAAGGACTTCTTTGGCTGGTATATTAGGTTTTAGTGGTCATTAGTTCAGCTCTTCCACAAGAAGAGCTTTTAGATCTGTTTTTAGATCTTCTTTTAGATTTTTTTTTTTTGACTTGGGGGTCATATAGAAGTGTGTTGTTTAATTTCTGAATACTTGGGTACTTCCCATGTATCATTTTATTGTTGAACTTTTAGTTTAGTTCCATTGTGGTCAGATAACATATTCCATATGATTTCAGTCCCTTTCAATTTATTGAGATTTTTAGGGGTCCAGCATATGGTGTCTGTTGGTGAACGGTCCCTATGCACTTCTGAGGACTGTGTATTATTCAGTGAATAATGAAGTGAAGTTTTCTCTAAATGTGTAGTTGGTTAAATTATGTGATAGTATTGCAAATTCTCTACACATTATTTTTTATTTAAGTGTCCAAATAGTAACTAGATAAGAGGCATAAATTCTCCAACTATAACTATAGATTCATCCATTCCTTTTTTTAGTTCTGTGATTTTGCTTCATGTATTTTGAATTTTTGTTCATAGAAACATAATGATTTAGGACCCCTATGTCTTTTTATGAACTGAAAGATCGCTCTTGAACTGTACTTTGAATATTAATACAGAGACTTTGACTTTCTTAGGGCTGCTATTTACATATCTGTAACTACTCACAGTGTACCTTGCTGTAATATAATAATTCTTTATATCTAATCTAAGAATCTTATAACAAAATATTTTCATTTACCCTCTTCCAGTCACCTGTTTTGTTTCCACATAAGTTTTTACCCTACAATACATTATTATTGCTCTTTTTTTTTAAACATTATCAATGAGAAAAAGCTTTGTGATTTACCCACATATTCACCATTTCTAGCAATCTCTGTTCCCTTGTGTAAATCCGGGTTGCACTCTGGCATTATTTCATTTTTGCCCTTCTCTCTGAATGACTTCCTTTAGTGCAGGTCTGCTGGCAGTAAATTCCCTCAGCTTTCGTTGATCTGAAAAGTCCATATTTCATCCTAATTTTTAAAAGATACTCATGCTGGATATATAGTTCTAAGCTGACTGTTTTATTCTTTCAGCACATAAAAGATGCTGTTACATTGACTTCTGGTAGCATTGTGTTTGATAAGACATAAGTAGAGATTCTTATCATTAGTTTCTATGTGTATTTTTCCCCCTGCTTCTTTCAAGACTTACTCTTTATCTTGTTTTTTATCAGTTTGAATATGATGTGTTTATGTGGGGCTTTCCTTGTGTGTAACCAGCATGGATTTGTGTAGCTTCCTGAACTTCTGGATTGATTTTTTTTTTTAAATCAAAACTAGAAAATTTTCAGACATTTCTTCAAACATTTTTTGCACAATCTCTTTACTCTTCTTCTAGGATTCCAATTATTCACGTATCAGACCACTTGCTGTTGTTCCCCAAGTCACCAAAGATGTGTATTTTTCCAATAGCTTCTTCTTTCTGTTTAATTTGCATAGTGTCTATTGATCTATTTTTAAGTTCGCTGATCATTTCTTTTTCAGTGTCCACCTTGTGTTAAGCTCATCCAGGGAATTTCAAATATTGTACTTTTCAGTTCCTGAATTTCTCTTTAGTTGTTTTAGAAAATAGTTTTCTATCTCTTCCCTGAGATTACCCATCTGTTCATTCATTCAGTCTGTCTTTTTCTTTATTTTCTAAATTTATCTACATAAATTTTTAAGGTCCTTGTCAGCGAATTCCAGCATGTGTATTTTCCATGGATGTGTTTCTCTTTACTTTTTCTCCCTCCTGGTAATAGCCCACATTTTCCTGCCTTTTTGTATGTTTCAAAAATGTCTATGTTCTGAACATTGTGGCTGTTATGTAGTTGACAGTTTGCATTATGTTAGCTTTAAAAAAAAATGTTGAGCTTTGTTTTGGCCAACAATTCCTTTACTGGAGACTTGGCTTGATCTTATCAAATCTTGATTTTAACTTTTATTTGGAGGGGTATAGAGTATCTCCCCCCTTATTTCGTGGCCTTTATAGGATCTCGGCAGAATTTTTAGGTGCACAATGAAATCATTCCACTCTGACTGGTTGGAATTCTAAACCGTATCTATCTTTGTCATCTCTAAAATCTGTTCATCTCAAAGGTGAATAGAATCTCTGTTCACCTTACAGCCGAGTAGCTGTTCTCTGCCAAGCCTTTTGGAGTCTTGTTCTGCTTATGTCCATTTTAGTATTTGACCAGACTTCAAGGGGTTCCTATGCATATTTCTTGGGTTCCTTCTCTGTACACTCCCTCTTCTCTGCTTCCCTGCTCAGCAAATTCCAGTTGCCTCCAAAGCTCTGGTTTTCAGTATGTGTTTCCTTTGTTCAGGCAGATAATTGATCTCTGCTTGTGCTCTCTTCCCTACGCTACCATTTTGGAAGTGCCCTCAAGATGCCTCAGATGCCAGGATGTATGTGGGGTTCACTTCATGTGTTTTTTTTCCTTTTTCTAAAGGATCACAGATCTGTGTTGTCCGTGGTCCAAAGTCTTAAATATTTCTTCACATATTTTGTCCGGTTTTAGAGATGTTCATACCAGGAGTGTAAGTCTGATGCCCATTATTCTATCATGGTCAGAATCAGAAGTTTTCTTTAATTATCTTAAACACTTAAAATGTGTAGTTTCTGCCAGATTATTATATCACATATGTAGTTTTTTCATCATGGTGAATTATTTCCTCCTGTGTCTTGTAATTTGGGATTGTGAGCTAATCATTAACAGAACTTTATCTGTGAGAATTCTATAGAGTACAAGCTGAGGACATATTCTTCGGAGTAATTTATTTCTTTTCTTCCAATGGCCAAGAGTATTACTGTAAATTTACACATTACTTTCTTGTATCATTTAGTTAAAACATTTTTTTTAACCTAAAGCCCAGGTCAGGGACAGGCCCACATTCTTAGTCTCAGTTGAGGGACTTTCTTTTTATCCCCCACACCCAATGCTAGTGAGGGGATAAAATTGATTTTTTCCCCTAGGTTGCCTGTTCAGTTAAGGCAGATAGTGGAACCTATCAAAGATTCTAGCTTTATTCTAGGATCTTGGTTCTGCCTTTCATGGGCCTGGGCTTTATCTCCCTTCCCTACCTTTCCATCACAGCCCAATTCTTTAGGTCAGTCCTTAGGCAAAACTAACTACTCTTCTCACCACCAGACATCTGTGGAAGCCACAAACATAAACTCGTGAAGTTGCATCTCTGGTATCTAGTTTTCTTAGTTTCTGACAGTTGAAAATTTCCAAAATGCTTAGTAATACAATTCAAAGATGTTATATTTGCCATCATTTCTTAATGTTTTTAGTAGGAGGAGTTTTAGACTTCTCATTCCACAACATTGCTGAAACTAGAACTTTCTTTTATATATTCTTTAAAAATTAAATATGGCTTAAAAAATTAAATATGGTAAGTTACTTGCATGGCCTGGGCCATGTTAATGATCTCAACATGCTCAGTCTTCTGTGATTATTCAAATTTATTGCCAATTGCCTTCTTTTAAGCTTAGGAGAATAATTTATTACTAACATTTGCCCCAATCCAACCGAAGAAAAAATACTTATGATTTTACTGTGCATACAATCCCTCTGAACATAGCCAACTTGCAGCCTCATTGCAGAGACACTGAATCTCAAAGGAAATATCCATCTCATCCATTTAATGGGTGCCTGGAGTCTTTGGTTTTTGAATAGCATAACTAGGTATTATAAGACTAGGAATAAAAATAGGAAACTAAGAATAAGGAAACTAGGAATGCTGAATAGGCTTTTTTCCTTCCCTGTATTTGAGCAAAGCTGATCTTAAATGAATTCAGAAGTTTGAATTCCCTCTCCATCCAGCACCATTATTTCATTACTTAATATACACTTGTGGCATAGATTAGGTTCCTGGTTCTTCTCTACCAGATTCAGTATTTCACTGGAAAATGTATTTTGAAAACACTATTTGTTTTTATTTTGTATATTCATAACTATGAAATATCAAAAAAGGAAACTCGAAATATAGGATAAGAAACAAGAACTAGGGGCAGCTGGGTGGCTCAGCTGGTTAAGCATCCAACTCTGGGTTTCAGCTCAGGTCACGATCTCATGGTTCATGAGTTTGAGCCCCACATCAGTCTCCATCCTGGCAGTGCTGGACCTGCTTGGGATTCTCTCTCTCCCTCTTTGTCCCTCCACCACTCATGCTCTCTCTCTCTCTCTCTCTCTCTCTCTCTCTCTCTCTAAATAAATAGACTTTAAAAAAAACCAAGAACTTACTTAAAGCATAAACATTGGTAGGAAATGTCTTTCCCTGTAGTTCTAAACACGTGGCACATAAAATCATGCCTCTCACTCCCCCCCCACCATAAACTATTTGATATGCTATTACAATGCATTTTATAAAAATCTTAGTCTAATAAATGGACTACAATATTACTTATCATTTTTGGTAGTTGGGAGTTTGAGTTTCTATCAGTTAGGATTGCCTTGAGCTGTCCAACAATAAGTTGGGAGATACAGGGTCTGAGAGGGACACAGCAGCTCAATTTTTCTGTCAGGAGTCCAAGTTCCTTCTATGTCCCTGCTCTATCATCCTTAACATATGCTTCTTGTCTCCGTATTTACATGTCCACTATTTGCTTAAAAAGGCTTTTAATGTGAAATTACTGGGCCAAAGGGCATGAATTTTTTAAGGCTCTTTTTATATTCTTTCATAAAGTTTATACTACACCTTTTTTACTAATATACAATGCTATCGGATTCACATTTAAGATTCTGTTTACTTCAGCTTCTCCAATGTGGCATATCATAATTATGGTTACTAGATGTAGATGTTGTGGCCTTAAATTAGCTCCACTGTGCACAATGCAAGTACAATACATTGTTTTATTTTTATGAGACACATTCAATTGGGCCCCAAGCTCCCACTTGCTATACTGGTGATGATCCAATATCAGTCGTTCTGGAGGAACTTTATCACTTCCTGGAGTTACACAAGAGTCTTAGAGGCTTAACTGACGAGTAGGTGGAGGGCCAGTACTTGAACTCAGGCAGACAGGTTCTAGCACCAAAGCTTTTAAACATTATACTATGTCACAGTTCCGAAGACAAAAAGTAAGTAACATATATCGTCTGAAGTAGAGTTATTGACACGGACAATACACAATCAATATCTTCATTAAGACAAAAGGATAGATTGGTAATATGATGCAGAACAAGTAGTCACATGAAAGAAGCAAGTGGACGTATGACTCAAAGAACACAACAATTAGGACAAAGAAGAAATGGAGAGGCAAAGAACAAACAAATAATCTAGAACTAAAGGTGACAAACTGTGGCCCATGGGTCAAGTCTAGCCCACCAACAGACATTTTATTGGAAAAACTGGCAAGCACAAGAAAAGATGTCCTATGTCATTAGTCCTTAGGGAAATGTGAAATCATGGGAAATCCATGGGAAATCCATGGGAAATCCATGGGAAATGGAATCATGATAAGACAATATATTATCTACATACTTATTAGAAAAACTAAAATAAAAAATATGATGTGATGGAATGACTTCCTTACCCCTCCCCGGGCTGGACATGGGGTAAGTGGACAGAGGCTTCCAAACAGGGGCGTCACCATGCCTCACCTCTGAATTCATTTGTTCCACATCCCTGCCTCTCCAGTGTCTTCTTCTCCCACTTCTCCTCTCTCTGTGCCTCAGTCTCTTCCCAGAATAAATGGGTTGAACACTCAGGAAGGCTATCTGAGGAGGGGGGAGGGCTTAGAGGGGAGTTCTGTCCACTCCACACCCCTAGCCACAGGGGCTCCAGCCAGAGCCTGGGGAAGGAAGGAGATGGCTCTGTGCTGTTTCACTTTAGCCACCCTTCCTGTCCCCTCTTTCTTTACCACTGCTGTTCACAGTGAGTAGGAGGGAGGTGCAGTGTCCAACCCCTGCTCCCAGGTCTGTGTTTACTTGGGTTTTAAATGACTGGTTGGGATAAAAAAAAAAAACCCTAAAGAAATAAAAGTTACAATAGACACCAGAGGGAAAAGCCTCATTATCACATCATGCCACACTATCACACAACACATTGAGGGGATGGTCCCAAATGCTGGCAAGGATGTGGAGAACTGGATTCCTCAGATATTGCTGGTGAGAACATAGAAAGATACAGTCACTCTGGAAAACAGTTTGACGGCTTCTGAAAAAACAAAATACATATTTACCATATGACCCAGCAACCATACTCATGAGCATTTCCTCCAAAGAAATGAAAGCTTATGTCCATGCAAAACCTTGTATATGAATATACACAGCAGATTCATTGGTAAAAGCTAAATATTGGAAACAACTCAAATGTCCTTAAAAGGGGCCAATCGTTAAACACACCATGGTACTGCTATAGCCGAAAGGAGCAAACCATTGGTACATGTAATAAGTTGAATGCATCTCAAGGGCGTTGTGCTGAGTGATAAAAGCCAATCTCTTAAAGTTGCATACGATGTGATTCCATTATAGAACATCCTTGAAATTATAAATTAGAGATTGAGAACAGATTAGTGGTTGGTAGGGGATGAATTTGGCTATAACGGGGTAGCCCAGGGATCTTTGTGGTGCTGGAATACTTCTGTATCTTAACTGTGGTAGTGGTTACATGATATACACACGTGAAATAATTGCATGGAACTACACACACACATGTGCACACAATGAGTACATATAAGATGTGAAATGGGAATAAACTCTGAATTGAATCAATGTCCACTTCCTGGTTAGTTATTCCACTACAGTTTGGTAAGATGCTACCTTTGTGGGAAATCAATGGGAGTATACAGAACCTCTCTGCACTATTTTGCAACTTTCTATGCATCTATGATTCTTTCAAAACTAAAAGAAGTTTCTTAAGATTCAAAAAAAAAGCCATTAACTAGAAAAAGAAATTGATGGATTGACTTTCATTAAGCATCAATATGAGAGTAAAAAGGCAACCTACAGATTAGGAGAAGATAGTTGCAATGCATACAACCCACAAAGTTCCCATGTCCAAAATATATAAAGAACTTCCCTAAATCAGTTAGAAAAAGGCATGCCTGAGTGGCTCAGTGGTTAAGTGTCTGACTTCGGCTCAGGTCATGATCTCACGGTTCATGGGTTTGAGCCCCACATCGAGCTCTGTGCTGACAGCTCAGAGCCTGGAACCTGCTTTGGATTCTGTGTCTCCCTCTCTGTCTCTCTCTGCCCACCCCCCACCCCACTTGTGCTCTGTCTCTCAAAAATAAACATTAGACAATTTAAAAAAAAAAAAGAAAGAAAGAGGCAAACTACCCAACAAAACATAGGCAAAATAACTGAGCTGCCGCTTTACAAAATAAGAAATCCAAATAACATCAAGCATATGAAAAGCAGCACAACATTAGCAGCATACAGGGAAATGCAAAGGAAAACTTCAGCAAGAAAACTCTGTGCTTACCAGAATGGCTAAAATTAGAGAGCCTGATTAGAACCAAGAGTTGTTAGGAACGTGAAACAACTTTCTTGCTGCAGTGTAATTGGCACAATCAAGTTAGATAACTGGTTGTCATTATCTCATAAAGATAAATGCCTGCCTACCCAATGACTCAGCAGTTCCACTCCAGGGGTATGTTTAGGAGAAATGAATGCATAAGTCTACCATAAAACAATAGACAGATAATGAAATTGTGGTCTATTCGTACAATGAAATAATATAGAATAATGAGAACAAATGAATCACCGCTACATGAAACATCATGGGTGAATCCCAGGCAAATAACACTGAGTGAAAGAAGCCAGTCATAAGACAGCATATACCAAATTTTTCCATTTTTATGAAATTCAAATAGTCATAAAAGTTGGAATAGAAGTTATCTCTGGGGGCGCCTGGGTGGCTCAGTTGCTTAAGCATCTGACTCTTGGTTTTGGCTCAGGTCATAAGCTCGTGGTTTGTGAGATCGAGCCCCGTATCTCCACTGATAGCAAAAGCCTGCTTGGGATTCTCTCTCCCTCTCTCTCTCTGCCCCTTCCCCACCTATGTGCATGCTTTATCTCTCTCTCAAAATAAATAAACAAACTTCAAAAAAAAAAAAAGTTACCTCTAGGACCAGGGGTAGGGGTAGGAGTTGACCATACTGAGGCATGAGAAGTCTTCTGTGGTGTTGGACGTTTTCTACATCTTGATCTCAGTAGTGACCACACAGATACATTATACACACGTAAAAATTCATCCAGCTGTATTCTTGAGATGAATGTTAAACCTCAATAAAAATTTTTTTTTCTAAGTAGGTATTATGTAACAATCTGAGAAATAAAATCTATCTTTGGAAATACAAATTCAACCATTTTAGTGTAACACTGAATGTGAAATGAAAATGTCTTAAAATTCCTCTTCACGTTTGTTAATTACAGGCTGAAACTTCTCAGAAAAACAAAGCAAAAAACAAATTCATCCAAACAGAGCAGCCACAAACACTTTTAGGCCGCTCCCAAAAGTTTATATTTAGGGCTTTTTCAGACTGCAGGAACTAAATTCCATTACATACTTGAAAGTCTTTCCTCTGCCAGATGCAGGATCTTCCTGTTTGCCACTGTTAACTTAAAGGTGCTAAATTCAGATGCTTTCAAACTGTGTTTCTCTAGAGATCACCCTTCTTTCTATAGATGGGGCAATTAAAACAACTTCTTTTCTTCTGCCACTAGCCCATAGATATCATAGTTGAGAATGTAAGGGGTTTGGAAACAGGATATTTAACAGGGTCAGGGAAAGTATGTCTTTCACTAGGAATTGTGCTAAATTCCATTTATGCTAGATGAAAGATTCATTGTTGAGTTTCGCTGGGATCAGTGATATTTGATGGTGTTTTACCTTTTTGTGGTATACCATATGGCATGACTCCAAGGATTCCTCAGTATAATTTTAACCAGGATCCATTCTTGAAAGTTTTTGTGTGTTCTTGTTTAAAAAAAAAAAAAGAAAAGCCAAAGTTTTTTTTTCCATATCAATCACACCCAAAATAGCTCTGTATCCAAAAGTGAGAATTAATTTTATATTGAAAAGGAATGGTGAACTTTGCCACAGTGGACACCTATGGCTATGTCTTCACATCATGCCCATTCTTCTGAGAACGGCTGTTCCACTACTGCCCTGAGGTTCCCATCCACGATCTGCCCACGATTCCCCCCTTTTGGTGACATTTGCTTGTTCCAGGGATAGCATCTGAGTATTTATTTGTGTGTATGTTTGTTTGTTATAGTTATTTTTGCATTGGGATCTAGAGAGTTAATGTTTCTTTCCAGTGGTACAATTAATAAGAAATAATCCTCGGGAGTTGTCGGTGGCCATATTTCCCGTCAAAGGGCATATAAAGATGAGCATATGCCTGAGATCTTGGAACAGCCCTTCCTCATCAGGCCCGGAGGACTTCAGGACCATCACCATGTGCTAAAACTCTTATGATCTGGGAACATGGGATAGTAAGTTGTCAATAGGAGAGCAGGGTACAGCAATGCCTGGGTCGCTCCACTTCTTTGAGATCAATTTTATGTTACGAGAAAGGAAAAGAATAAATGAATGAATGTGATGCTCTTGCACCACCACATAAAATTTTTGCCCACTTACTACTTTGAAATACCTCTTCAGAGAGTAGGCAAAGCCTTGGCCTTAGGGTGCCTGGGTGGCCCAGTTGGTTGAGCGTCCAACTCATGATTTCAGTTCAGGTCATGATGCCAGGGTCCTGCAAACAAGCCCCAAGTCAGGCTCCATGTTGGGCGTGGAGCCTGTTTGGGATTCTCACTCTCTTTCCCTCTGGTTCCTCTCCCCTGCTTGTGGGCACACACTCTCAATCTCTGTTTCAAATTAATTAAAAAAATAAATAAGCAAGCCAGAATAAGCTTTATCATCATCAGTCATCATGGACATAAAGGAGGGAGACAGGCTATCCTGAGGGAGAACCACTGACCAGTTCATGTCAATGGCGCTTCATAACAGATGAACTTTTTATTTGTCTCCTCCTAAGACTGCAGGGAGGGTGACCCTGGGTGATCCCAGGGCAGGTATGATTGCCCTTTGAAACAATTAAAGGATGGTTGCATCACCAGAAGAGAATAGAGAAAAAATGGAAGGTATCCTCAGATTTTTACCCAATGGTATCTTGAGTAGGAAAAGTACTGAATTCTGTCCAAATCCTTTGCTGATTGATGTCTCTAAAGTTCCAAACGTTCTCCTTGTGACCTTCTTAAAGGAACCCGTTAGTTCATTTGGTACCTGGCTAAGGGAAAGGATTCTTCTCTGGCCTTTAGCCAAAAATTTCCCTGAAATATTCTGATGTCATCTGCTGGAAGTCTCTGGAATTCAGAATTCTTATAGACAGGCAATATGAAGAAGAGAAAGCAAGTTGAGTACTTGTGAGACCTGCAGGAATGCATGTGTGTTGCTGAATCCCCAACATCTGGGTCAGTATCTGGTGGGCAGTAGGTACTTAATGAACATTTGTTGAATGGATGAATGAATGGGTTCAGGCTGAAACATGGACCAGTAGTCTGGTTATTTATTAGTTTTTTGTTTTTCTTTGCTTTTTCTTTCTTCCTTTGTTTGCATTTGGTGATCTACATGATGTTTAAAATATGCAGTGGTTTGAAAGTTTTTCTAAAAGTCGTAAGAAGAGCTCCTGGGTGGCTCAGTCGGTTAAGCGGCCGACTTCGGCTCAGGTCATGATCTCGCTGTCCGTGAGTTCGAGCCCCGCGTCGGGCTCCGTGCTGACGGCTCGGAGCCTGGAGCCTGTTTCAGATTCTGTGTCTCCCTCTCTCTGACCCTCCCCTGTTCATGCTGTGTCTCTCCCTGTCTCAAAAATAAATAAAAAACGTTAAAAATTTTTAAAAATAAAAAAATAAAAGTCATAAGAAAAAGTCCACTTTTGCCCATTAAATGGAAGATGAGAGTGGCATCCTCTAGGACCTTACAGTTAAAATTCTTGCACCCCCTAATGGCCATCCGTGGGATCACACTTCAGACTTAGAAATTAACCAAGTTAGAAGTAGGACCATATTTTCAAGGAAAAAAAATTATATTCTGGACACTGGATCCAGCCAAGCACAGTCAAAGGGCACTCTTTGGCAGGATTTGTATGTTTTTTGATTACCACCAAGAAGTGACAGATTATTTCTGAACAAGCTCTCTGTAAATTTAAAGCGTGAGGTCAACGTTCACAACACAAATTAATAGAAGCAATCTTTCCTAGCTCACCTTTGAAAATAGGAAAGTCTAGAATAGAAGAAAACCCCACTTCGATGGTTTTTGGAAGGAGCTTATTTTTAGTTTGGATTCTGGGATGGGAGATGGGGTACTGTCAGCTCCAGCAATCTTTCCAGAAAAAGAAGCTGGCATGGACAAGGCAGGTGTGCCCTGGGATGGCCCCTCCATCCCAGACTTCGCCCTTTCCGTTCTCCCTGGGTCTTTATTTGAAGGTTAAAAGTAAAATCATATATTTTCTGTAATCCACCTCAGATTCTCTGGATAATTACTATGGATGTGAGCAAGGAGCCTGTGGAGGAAGATCCACTAACATACAAAACTCTGAAAAGTCTGGGCCGGAAATACACCAGGCTGAACCCAAGCATGAAGGTCTATTCCCTGACAAACCCATTAAAGTGAGAGGTAAAGAATAAGAAGTCCATCAGTTAGTAAGAACAAAGAGAACAGGAGTTCAGTCCAACAAAACTGGAGATGACATAAATTCCCATAAATTCCCAAAGGCTAAAAGTGAAATGGTTACCTGGTAACTAACCGGGTAACCTTGAACCGGGTGCTGCCGATGGTGAAGGCAGCAAGAAACAAGTGAACTTCCATCCCAGAATCAAAGGAGATGCGGAAGCTACACACACCAGTTACCTGGGAGGGTTGTGGGAGGCGGGAGGGTGTCTGTGGTGGGACGCTGAAGAGAATTTGCTGGTGGCGTCAACGTGGAGGTGATCGAACCCACCCATCAGATCTGTCCCCTACCCTCGGTGGCCTAGGAACGTACTGGCAAGAGGATTCTGGAGATTCGCTCTCAGCTGAGGATGTGGTGAGATGTGGAGCAGAGGAGCTGAGCCCGTGTCCTGGGTGATGGCACCTCACGCGCCTCTTTCCCATCTGACATAGTAATTCTGGTGTCAGACATACGCATCTTGGGAAAGAGACTGGAAGACTCCTTTCTGGGGACATTGATCTTTACATTTATGTAAGAGTAATACTTGGATTCAAGCAAAATTCAACTAAAGGAGAGGGGAGGGGGGCTCACCAGGAAGTTCAGCTCGAGTCATGATTTACAGCAGGCCCCCCCGGACACTCACATGTCCGTGGCTGAGAAGGTCATGAGATGCTATGGGAGGACAGCCGGCTTAGGCTGGGGGCTCCAGAGGTCCCGAGTGGGGACAGTCCGCTGAATATGCTTCTGTGAAAATTTGAACTCGCACTGGGTTAATATTTTAGGTGGTAGGAGTAAGGAGTTTATGATAGCCCACATTTGGGGGTAAAGAGGAACACTTCCGGTCATGTGAAACCCAAGAAGAAGGGATTGGATATTTATAAAGGAAAAGCCTCCAAACTCATAGCTACCCTCAGAGAAGTAAAAGGCAGGAGTCCTGAGTAGCCCTGTAATTTACTTTTTAGTGACATGGAGGAAATTGGCTTCTTATTGTCTCTCTCAGAGATTCATATCCCACTCTCTTAATAGCTTTTAGTGACGGCAGGGTATGATGAACCCTGCTGATGCCCTCCTGAATTCTCTTTACCACCTGGCATACCCATCCCCCACCACTACAGTCGCTGCAGCTAGAGGCTGATGTGGGCGAACTCCCTAGATTGCCCTGGCTGGTGGAAGCTGCCTCACCATGTAGCAGTCTGAGAAATTAAACCCCCAGTTCCCGGGAATGGGATCTAGTGGGCTCTACATCTTTCCTCTTGGAAACACTTGGCTTTTTCCCTGGAACTTTTCCATCAAGTCTCCTTAAATATAGAATTACTCAAAGGAGAAACCACTCCTTACTCTGGATTCAGGCATAACTTTTGCTATAGGATTTATGGACCTCTTATCTTGGTATTCTCTATTTTGGCTTGGTTTCCAGACTTTGAACTTTCCAAGTTGACCACATGCCAAGGCTTTTGCCCTGCTGACAGTGATGTCTGAGAGTTCAGCCCTTACCTGTGTTCATCAATTTCTTTAAATTTTAAAATTTTGTTAATTAACTCGTAGGCTCATTGAAGACTTGAGGTTTTGAAATTCCCAAATCCGCGAGGACACTCTGAACAGAATGGGCAACATACCATTTATATAAATGGCACAGGAAACTGGCTATGAGAGCCTTTATCTTCAACCAAGTCACTGCACTTTCTTCTGCAATAGCTCTGTGTCTTAGGTTTGTATAACTAGAAGCGGAGTCTGGGAAAGGAATTTGGATGCATGCAGTTTATTGGGGAAGAGGTAGGAGAAGGGGTTGGAGGGAAGCAAAAAGAGGCAGGGGACGTAGCTGAGCAAGAATATAGTCCCAGGTGAAGTCCAGCCATGGCCTGAACCTCAGCCAGGCTCTGGAGCGTATATTTTATCCCAACATTGTCCCACCTTGAGGCAAGGGGATAGTGTTTTATAGCCTTATGTTAATAATTGACCCCCTGGGAGTGGAGATTAACCTTCCAGTCATCTCCAAGTAAGGAGGCCTTATCAGTCAAGGGTAATTCTGAGAAGATCATAGAGAGAAAATTCCTGAGGAGTCTGGCGAGTAGAGGGCCTGTGGACCTGGAGCTTGACAAGAGAAGAGAGATGATATGTGGCATGTGGGACATTCAGGATGTGATTCCATGTGAGATGGGCATCATTGGATGGCTATGGGCAGGTGAGATAAATTTCGGAAGGCTCACATCTGGGAGTGCTAGGAAGGCAAGTACAGAAGCAGGAAGCCCACCTGAAGACTCTAGGAGAGAAATGATCATGGCTTATGATCACGGTGTGACGACTGGGGAGTCATGAGAAATGTCTGGAACCAAAATTTTGAAAAGAAATTGCTATTTTGAGAGAAGCATGTTTTGAAAGCAGAGTCAACTTGATTTGCTCGTAGGGCATATCTTAGAGAACGAAGGCAGTCAAAGTTGACTACAACAGTTTTGTTCTGAGCAAAGATGGGGAGGGGCGGGCTTGACGGAGAAAAGGAGAGGACGTGGAAAGAAGAGTTCAGTGTATTTGATAGTTCTTCCCTTCTTGTCACTCAGTAGTGTTCCATTGGGTGGCTACACCACAGCAGGTCTATTCGTTCGCCCACTGATGGACACTTGAGTAGTTTCCAGCTCGGGGCTATTATAAACTAACAGTCTAAAAGTATTCTTATACAGGTCTTCAGAAAACATACGGGCGAATTTCTGCTCAGTATATATTGAGGAGTAGAATTCTTGGATCAGAGGGTAATTTCATTTTTTAATTCTAAGATTTCCATTTGATTCTCACTTACATATTACAGTTCTCTTGTGAAATGCTCTTTTCTTCAACATGTTATTTATAAAAATTTCAAAGTCACTGTCTGTCATCTCCAACAGCTGTCTCATCTGTGAACATGCTTCTATTGTTTGTTTTTCTCTTGGTCCAGTTTCTTAGGAAGGCTTTGCGATTTCTTCCCGAGTGCTGTGTATTGTGTGTCAAATTGTAGCAACTCTGAGCAGTATTTTCTTTATCTAAGAAGGCTCAATCTATCCTCTGGCAAGCAGATCATTGAAGTGATGGATTACCTTAATCCAATCAGGGACTGAGCTAATTCAAGGTTGGACTGCACTTTTTGCACAGTCTACCTCTGATTCCACTTGCTTCTGAGGTTGTGGTCCTTTGGGGTTCCTGACTGAGCTCCAAGATTGTTAACTAGCCCTATCTCCTATGATCAGTCCTGAACTCAAATTTTTATTTTCTCAGTACCATGAACAAAAAAATATGCTTTGTCCTTTGTCTTTCTTCCCAGTATCTTAAAATTTTTTAGTGTTTATTTTTGAGAGAGAGAGAGAGAGAGAGAGCAGGTGCGAGGGAGGGGCAGAGAAAGAGGGACACAGAATCCAAAGCGGGCTCCAGGCTGTAAACTGTCAGCACAGAGCCCGACACGGCGATCAAACTCACAAGCTGTGAGATCATGACCTGAGCCGAAGTCGGACGCTAACCGACTGAGCCACACAGGTGCCCCTCTTCCCGGTGTCTTATATTTCTTTCCTGTACTGTTTAAGAATTTGACAAATGCCTCCAGAAAAACCAACAGCATCGGACTCGCTTCCAACTACCAGCTGCTCCCGTTGGGGTCTTGTGGCTTTTTGGTCAACCCCAAACTCCCCTTTACCTCCCCAGATATGTGAGATTGCTAGAATTTCTGCTGGCTTCTTGGCTCTAAGCAATGAATCTCTTCCTTTCTCTGCCTTCTGCCTGGGTTGGTGCCAAGAATTGGAGAATTCCCGGAGGGCAGAGCAACCCTAGAATGTCTACTCACCAATCTGCCTTCTTCTCATCTTTCTCCAGAATCGTGGCCCCCAGAGTACTCACCAGTTCTCTGTGGTCTCCAGACAGATGGGATTTTGTATTTTATCCAGCTTCCCTAGTCAATCTTGGGGGAGCATCAGGCTGTTGTAACTTACTCTATCATATTCTCTCATTTAAGTTTAATAATTTCTTATCATATAGCACATGTCTTTTCATTTTTATCCTAATTTACTATTTTTAATTTCCATGTTATCTATCACTTTTCATCATTATTTTGAAAACCTTAGTTATTAAAAAAATGGGATTCAGCCAACAATGCACCAAGAAGACAATCCAGAAGCATGCACATTTTCATGTTAAACAAAAGCAAATAAAGAAATTACATTAATAAACATTTGACTCGCAAAGTTAGAATGAACAAATCTGAAAAAGAGCAGGAGAATTACATCAAGGTTAAAGAAGATATTAATGAGTTAGAAAAACAAATATATTAAGAGAATGAAAGACAAGCGGGAGACTGGGTGAAAAATCTTTGCAAAACACATAATTGATAAAGGACTGGTATCCAAAACATACAAAGAACACTTAAAACTAAGCAGTAAGAAAATGAGCAACCCAATTTAAAAATGGGCAAGAGATCCTGAACAGATGCCTCACCAAAGACGATATACAGATGGCAAATAAGCACATGAAAAGGTGTTCAATGTCATATATCATCAGGGAATTGCAAATAACACAACAATTAGATACCACTATATACCTAGTAGAATGGCCAAAATTCAAAACACTGACAACAGCAAATGCCAGCAAGGATAGGGAGCAACAGGAACTCTCATTTATTACTGATGGGAATTCATAATGGATAGCCAGTTTGGAAGACAGTTTGGCAGTTTCTTAGAAAACTAAACATACTCTTACCATACAATCAAGCAATCATGCTTCTTGGTATTTACCCGCAATGAGCTGGAAACATATGTTCACACAGAGGCTTTCACATGAATGTGTACAGCAGATTTATTCATAATTGTCCAAACTTGGAAACAACCAAGATGTAATTTGGCAGGTTAGTGGACAAACTGGTACATCTAGACAATGGAGTATTATTCAGTGATAAAAGGAAATGAGCTATCAGGACACAAAAATACACGGGAGAAATTTACATGCATATTAGTAAGTGAAAGAAGATTATCTGAAAAGACTACATACTGTATGATTCCAGCTATATGACATTCTTGAAAAGGCAAAACTCTGGAGGCAGTAAAAAGATCAGTGATTGCCAGTGGTTCGGGGGAAGGAACAGATGAATAAGCAGCACAGAGGACTTTTAGGGCAATGAAACTATTCTATATGCTATTATAATAGATATGAATCATTGGAGATTTGTCAAAACCCAATTAATGTACAATACGAAAAGTGAACTCTAATGTACATTATGGACTTTAATTAATAATAACATATCAATATTGGGTCATCAGTTGTATCAAATGTACCACATTAATGCAAAATGTTAATAATAGGGGACACTATGTGCATATTGTGAGGGCCAATATGGAAACTCTGTACCTTCCATTATATTTTTCTGTGAACCTAAAATGCCATTAAAATAAACTAGATATATATATATATATCTACTTTATTATATAGTAGATATATATACTATATATTAATGTACATATATAAAATATATAGTAGATAGTAGATAAACATATCTGCTATATTTTAATATATATAATACATATATCTACTATTATGTAGATATACATAATACCCTCAGACATATAGTATTATATATATATATATGTGTATATATATATATATATATATATACATACATACACATACATACTATGTTTTAATGAAACAACAAAATAGAACTGATAAATTAGGTCATGTACTGGTTTTTTTGGGGGGAGGGTTAATAATAAACATGACTAAATAATTCTGCTACAGTAAAGAAAGAAAGAAAAATAGCCAACACTTATTACCCACCAACACTGTTCTCAGCACTACACAGCAACCCAATGATATCGAGCTATTATATTCCCATTTTACAGGTAAGCAACCAGGGCAGGTTTGGATAACTCATCCCAGCTTACATGACTTGACTGAGGGTCACACAGCAAGTGGTGAGGCTACGTTTAACTCCATTCATGGTGTTCCGGTGTCTGTCCTCTTAGTATCAGCATATACTTCCAGAACATTTTAAGTAGTCAGTAACTGTTACCTACTATTTTATAAAGAAAGCCCAACTAAATACACAGCATTAGACATTATAATAGTCATATAATAAGAAATATTTTTTGTTCATGACAAAATATTACCATAGGAATAAAGTTGAAAATCTGGACGAAATTGACATGTGACCGTGTGACAGCCACTCTCCTGTCTGGGATCCCTGTCAGCCCCTCATCTATATAGATTTCTGGGAACCGTCTAGTTTTCACTGTGCTACACCACCTGGCAGTCAATCCTAGTGTCCCCCCAGCCCCACCCCCTGACAGCTACTAATCTACTTTCTATCACCATAGATTTGTCTTTTCTGGACATCTTGTATAAATGGAATCCTGCCATATTTGGTCCGCTGTGCTTGGCTTCTTCACTTAGCGTCGTGTTTTCAAGGTTCATTCATGTTGTAGAATGTATCAGTACTTCATTCCTTTTTATTGTCAGATGATATTCCATGGTGCGGATATATCACATTTCATGTATCCATTTATTATCTGGCAGATTGTTCCCACTTTGTTACTATTATGAACAATTCTGCTATGACCATCCTGTACAAGTTGTTGGGTAGACATATGTTTTCATGTCCTTGGAGTATCTACCTAGGAATGGAAGCACTGGGTAATATGGCAGCTCTTTGTTTAACCATTTGAGGGACTGCCAGGGTGCTTTCTAAAGTTGTCTGCACCCTTTTACATTCCCACCAGCAGTATATTAGGGTTCCGATTTTTCCACATCCTTATAGCCAGTCAAATATGTGTAAAGTGGTATCTCATTGTGGTTCTGATTAGCATTTCCCTGATAGTTCATAATGTTGAACATCTTTTTATGTGCTTATTAGCCATATATACAGGTTTGTTTTTTTTTACTGCAGCATTATTTACAATAGCCAAATTATGGAAACAACCCAAGTGTCCCTTGATCAATGAATGGATAAAGAAGATGTGGTATATACAATGGAGTACTACTTGGCGATGAGAACGAATGAAATCTGGCCTTTTGTAGCAACATGGATGGAACTGGAGAGTGTGATGCTAAGTGGAATAAGTCAGGCAGAGAAAGGCAGATACCATATGTTTTCAATCTTATGTGGATCCTGAGAAACTTAACAGAAGACCATGGGGGAGGGGAAGGAAAAAAAAAAGTTAGAGAGGGAAAGAGCCAAACCATAAGAAACTCTTAAAAACTGAGAATAAACTGAGGGTTGATGGGGGGGTGGGAGGGGGGGTGGGTGATGGGCATTGAGGAGGGCACCTGTTGGGATGAGTACTGGGTGTTGTATGGAAACCAATTTGACAATAAATTTCATAAATATAAAAAAAAAGAAGATGTGGTATATATACACAATGAAATACTACTCACTCATAAAAAAGAATGTTGTCATTTGCAAAAAACGTGGGTGGATACAGAGAGTATAATGCTAGGCGAAATAAGTCAGTCAGAGCCCAGGGTAAGAGAGGAGCAGAGATAGCCAGTGAGCAGAGGGGTGCCCCCCTGAGCTGGCGTTTCACGTAAGTCTGGAAGTATCAGCCCAAGCTTGTGGGTGAAGCAGCTTGAATCAGGTCTCACTCTAGTTGCCTCCAGCTGTGTGACTTTTTGCAAGTTGTTGTGTAACCTCTCTGATCTTGTTTGATGGGAATCATTCCTATCTGACAGGATTGCTATGAGAATTAAAGGAGATACAGAAATAAAATGCCCAGAACAGTGCTTTGCCTCTAGTAGCCACCCCAAATATTTGGGAGAAAGTAAAAGTCAACATGTCGCCATGGTGCCCATCCTTGCCTCTGGCTCTCCCACCTCCCCTCTGTGGCAGTCCTGGTCCCCTGCGTCCTAGAAGCCCTTGACCCCCGTCACTATTTCCCCTACTTAAGTCACAACTTTCTTCCTCCAGTGTATGTAGCTTTTGCTCCATTATCTTCTGGTGTTTTCTTTCGGAGACACCAATAGGGAAACTTTTTAAAGTACTACATTTCATATTTACTAAGAAGATGTTAATAATTCTTTCCTTCTAAATATAAATACACTATCTCCTTGTGGTAGAAGATTTTGAAAGTAAAGACAAGGCTATGGACTCTCTCTCTATTTGTACATTCATCACATCTTTATTGAACAGCTACTAGATGCCAGGCCTTGTTCTGAGCACTGGGTACACACGGTCAAAAAAGCAGACACCGTCACTGCTTTTATGGAACTTGGGCTCCAGTGGGGGATGACTGACATTCGTCACCAACGCTCAGGATCTTGGTTTTATCAGGACCTGGGCTGAGGCGTTTCCTGAAGTTTCTACAACTTGCTTACAGATGTCTTCTTGCACTGATGTTGGCAGAGATCGCTGCAGGGTATGTGAATTATTCTTGTACATGTAAAGCTCATCAGAGTCTTTGCTGTTTCATCACTGTGGGCATTTGTTTACAACATAGAATTTCCTGATACAAGAAATGACAGGCGTGCTCTGCCTGACGACTTCAGCCATACTAGAATGTGAGAACTTTCTGGTTTTAGCAAGCATAATTCCTCCCTAACTATGAGTCTAGCATTCTACCAAGTCAGCCATATAAAACTCAGTTTTATCAGATGTTCACACCCTCTATACCCACATATTCAAAGAGGATGTTGCTTTTTTATTTCCTGTGACTGATCTAATGTCCCCCTTCTGTCCCCACCCACTGGGTTGCAAGGAAAAATAAACCTTGAATGTTCCAGTGTATGGTGTCTCAGTCCCTTCTGGCTAAAACCATTTTCTTTGGATCTCTGAGTCTTTTTAGGGTGGATATTCAGGGAATTTGAATATCATCTCTTTATCACAGAAATCCCTCTCTTCTATCTCCTTCGCAGTGTGGCAAATGGGTGTAAGGGGACCCTTAGAAATCTCCCTTTCGTGGGAGAGGAGAGGCCTCTTGGCGTCCTGCGTACTAGGTTTTCATGGTCTCCAGTTAAGATATTGGATCTTGCTTATCTCTGAGGAAGAGCCTCTGGCCTCCCTGGGGCCACTGGCAATGTCAGTAGTTTTATCCAGCCCTTGGGCAGATAAGAAAGTTCTTTAAGTTCATTGGAGGCCAAGTCTTCTTCAAGTTTTCTTTTCTGCTGTCCTAAAGGATAGTCCAAGAAACCTGTTGGAGTACCAGTCTCCATGTCTACATTCCAGTCAGGGGAAAGGAGCTGCAATCCCCTCCCTTTAAAGATGGCTCGTTACACATACTAGTTCCGTTTATATTCCACTGGCCAGACTTAATCACATGAGTATACGTAGTGCAAGTCAAGTTGCCCAAAACTAATAGCTATTCTGGGTGGCCATGGGCTCAGATAACATACGGAGATTCTACTGCAGAGGAAGAAGGTGCTCATGCCGAGGGTACTGGCAAACCATTTTCTGTCTGTTAAGGTAGACGACCCTGAAATTGTGCTCAAAGACATGAGATCTCATTCTTAGAATCCCACCCTGAGGGGCTTTTCATGAGGCCACTCCTGATACCAACGCCTGTATCGATCAAGGTCCTAAGGAACCACTCTAAATATTTTAAACAGAGGAAATTTAATGCAGGATATTGGCTGCACCGATGATGAAATGCTAAGAAGCCAAACAGGAAATTTCCAGGCGACCTAGAAATCAACCTCCGTACGAAACTACTTCCAAACCATTTCATAGCAGAAACCCAATTTCCCGTTACTTATCAGAACAAATCACCCTAGATGGTTACTGACCCCATTGCAATGACTGTTTCAACTAACCTTGTCTCAATGCCTATTGTTTCAGTGGTATGAGGAACCCAACCTGGCCAGGTACAGCCTGTGTTTCAAATCTGATGCGGCCATTCTTTGTCCCGTGGGAATGAAGACCTTTAGATCAAGAGATCTCCGGGTTCTGGGATGGGAAGCAAAAACTGTATCATTAAGAGTAATAATGAGAGGGGTCATTACAACTTTGTAGTAGTGTTCTAAAGCTCTACATACCAGCTGCAGGTTGAGAATATATATACCACATTCCGAGAGATAGCACCCTGATCACCCAGCGGTTTGTTTTCCATTTAGCAACATAACCATTTTAGGTGGCCAGCTCCTTCTCAGTGATAGAGTAGATGGTGAGTCCTGAGAACTCCAGAGGTGAGAGCCAAGTGGCATACTTTTCATGCTGTGAACTGGGTTGCTCAGTCTGAATCTATGTGGTGTGGGTTACGTAATGAATTTTAAGGCATTCAATAAATCCATAGATGGTGGGGCTGGTGCCAGCAGAGAAGGCAAATCCATTCTCTAAACAAGAACCTATTCCAGTGAGGACAAATCACTGCCACTTCCGTGATGAAATGGGTTCGATGTCACCAACCTGATGTTGCCCAGTTTTTCATCAAAATTTGCATTGTTGAAAAAGGAAAACTGCAAAAAATTTTATTATCAATCATTCTAGAAGAAAGACATTCATCTACTGTGTGGTGTGCGTGTGTGTGTGTGTGTGTGTGTGTGTGTGTGTGTGTGTACATGCATGCTTATTTGCATCTTTGAGGGGAACGTTTTAAAGTAAAGAATGGAATAACCTAGCTAATTCACAAGAAAACAGGAAGTCCTGAAAAACCGAAAGTTTTCAAAAAGATGCCTTGCTCAAATATAGAATTAGCCCCTGCTCCCCACTCCACACCCCCACCCCAGCCTGCACACCAAATGTAGTCAAGCCTGGCACTTTCATAAATCTGGTAGTTTCGTAGATTTTTAAGTCTTGAGCCAGATGTTTAATATCCTGTTGAAAGTACTGCTTGTTTTAGTAACGACAACTATACTTGCATGAGATGCTTCTCTGGGATGAGGGCTCCAATCTATTTCAAGTAATTTTATATCTGTGGAAGTTTGCAGACCGTGACAAGGACTTGGGAATTGGGTTTTCAAGGAGATAATAAACTTGTGACTTTGATTTTGCTGTGTCACCTATACATGATAGGTGATAAATTCAGTCACGTAGGCTGAATCTGATGCTTGACAATTGCTTAAGATAGTCATCTATTTGCTCTTTTTTGAGAGAAATTTTTAGAAAGCTTCAAATGCTTGATTACTCCATATTAATTTACTCTTCGATTTTGTTTTTGTTTTCCTGCTCACATATTTTGCTCTTTCTTGGCACTTTCCTACAAAAAAGTGCTCATAAATAAGCATTATATTCTGGCTGCTTAGTTCACAACTTTGCCTAGATTCTGAGTTGGGGCTTAGAACTGAAAGAGACCCCCACTGGGCCAATTATCTGATTAAGAATTAAGAAAATTGAATGTCGAACTCTCTCTTCCCTTAAATAGACCTACTAGCTGAAGATTCCAACCAACTGGCCAGTTAGGGGCTCATAATGTACATCAACAACTTTGCCCAGTTATAAGGTCCAACCCCCAGGTTTATGGTCCAAAGATTCAATGTTATCAATATCCCAAACATGATCATGGTCTAAAGAACACTATCACACACATTACGGTCTAGAGATTCAATGTTATCGATATCCCAAACATGATCATGGTCTAAAGAACAGTATCACACACTCTCAGGAGACTGGGGGAAGGAGGTTTTGGAGTTGTTTCTCTTTACATATATTTTTTAAAGTTTTGAGAGTGAATGTGAGCCCTGTGTAACATTAGGTTCATCAGAGAAGTTAAAGTTCTATGTCTGGCTTCCCTAGTCTTCAAGGACAAGATCCTTTCATTAGCCAACTGTAAGGTGGCTTAGCATGACCCATTGTGATTGGACTAGTGACAATTCTAAAGCTCCCAAATATTTATGTTTAAATGCAGGCCTTACAAATTTATCTACTCTCAACATCTGATGTCAAGAAGTTGGTCGTAGAGAACAGTGTAAGAATAAGAACTTAAAACTAGAACAAAAGCTGGTTTCATGTATAATAAAAATGGATTCAACTTCAGAGCAGCCATACAAACAGGCCTGAATATCTTTCATCTTAAGCAAAGTAAAACAGAACAAACACTCCCTTGACTTTTTATCGACCTCCAGATATGGCCACATTTTTTACCCCCTCCAAACCCAAATCACAAAATAATTGTCTACACAGTGTTTCCATTCCCTTATCACCTGATATCTCTCCTCCTACTCCAATCTGGCTTCTCTCCTACCATTTTTCCTGAAATTTCTCCTGTCAAAAGTCACCAACAAACTCCATGCTATCATATATAATGACACCTTTGTTGTCATTCTGACCTCTCAGGAGTATCTTTCATGGCTGGCCTCGGTTTTCATGACACTTTCTTCTCTTGGGCTCCATGGATGCCACTCACTCCTGATGTGACTGATCACACACTATGTGGTTCTCTTCCTACTACCCATCCCCTAGGTACCTCTGTGAGTTGGAATTCTTCACCATTCAGTTCTCACCTTATTGTTTACCTTAATGCTGTTCTCCTGAATGGCATATTGTTTGTTTGCCCCAGCTTGGGTCATATGCCTACCCTGTTGAGAGTCATGATTAGAACCCCCACTAGTTGTATAAGGCATGGATAGAAAACTCTCCAAAGTAAATCAGAAGGGGTTGAGTGAGAAAGATGCTGGGTGTGCAGCTTTTACCAACTGCCATCAGATTAGTTGAACATTGATTAACATCCTCTCCTCCCATAGTGCTAACCCCATGAAATAGTGGCCTCAAATGATCAGATCACTTCTCTGTGCTCTGCTTTCCTCCAAGATCCTGGACCTGTAATTCTTCACTCTCTTGTTGGTTCATTGATTCCTCTAAACACATACTTCAAAAATGTTTTCTTCTATTGTTCTTAGTGAGAAGTTGGTCTGAATTATTTAGTTACTGTTACCAGAACTGAAAATTCTCACAGTAGAATCTTTGTTTTATAAAAATCCAAAAGTTTATCAGAGTTTCCAGTGTCCTGATTCTCTAGCCTCATGGCCCATATGCTCTGGTCATAGATAAAAATGCCCTCAGGTTCTGCATTTGGTAACCACAGTGCTTTTGAACAAAAACTCTTTTCTAGAGTTCTTAGACACATTGATGATAGGAGAAAACGTTCTGTTTCCTGAATTAAAACTCACACACTCTAAGTAGAATCTGAGGTTAATGTCCTAATTTTCCAAAGACAGTGTGGCATTTAATCTGTTAACTAAAGCTCATTCTTGATGAATCATAGCTAGAGAGTCTGGATCACACATCAGTGATTTTTCTATTGCTGTAAATAATTTGCAGAAGAAAAGCTGTGACTCTCTGATAGGTGGTCTAGTTTAAGAGCAGGAACTTGCTTGATTTGTCGGATTTCCAATAAGCACTAAAAACTCAGAGGAAACACGAGTGTCTTGAAATATTTAGTCTACCATCTGCTTGGGTATAAGCACTATTTATTCTGACCTAAGAAGGCCATCACCCTTAACTCAGATAGAGCTACTTTATGTTCACAAGTCACAGCGTAATAACCTCTCACATTTAATTTTGTTCAGTTTATTAATTCAGAAGAAAGAAGAGTGAAAAGCAGCACCACAGGCATTTAAGAGTGAATACAAGCCTCTGTCTTGTAATTCATGGCTCAGATGGATGAGACCCTGAACCTTAAGCCTGGATATGTACTAGTAAAGTCTTGTGAGAAAAGAAAACAGATGGCCCTTTGTATGTTTCTACAATCAGAGCCACCTACCAGTACATGTCCAGTGCTTTGCAGACTCACATAGCCATCAGACACACCATGTGGAAGAGAGGGCACCACTAGGTAGGCTTACCTAACAAATGCTTTCAGGCAGATATCCCACCAGTTTATGCCTTTCTAGCCATTTCTGGATGTCTTCATATGCAGCTAGGACCCACTTACCCAACACAAAGCCCAAAGCCCTAGTCCTTCCAGTACACCATTTCTATTTGCTGACAAAGATGTCTGTCGTCTCTCTTGAGAAATAATGCAAAGAGTCTTAATTGGGAGTCTTTGGTACATCTGTGCTCAGTTCCCAGGAATTCTGACTTCCACATGCCATGTGGAATGACATCTCAAGATAGCTCTGCCAGTCTTTAGCTTCTAACCCACTATAGTATAGAAATTCTGCATCTGGAATGGTGGGGTAGCCTCCCATGATGGCCAAAAACTTCCCTAGTTTGATGAAAGACATAAAGTTAAAGGTTCAGGAATCTCAGCAAACTCCAAGCAGGATAAACAAAAAGGAAACCATGCTAAAACATGTCATAGTCAAACTTCTGAAAATCAGAGGTAAGTGGAAATCCTGAGAGCACCAGACAAAAATGCCAAGTTACATATAAGAGCATTATCTGAAATAGGGAATACTTCTTATCTGAAACCATAGAGGCCAAGGTGACAGTGGAAAACACTTTTTAAGGTGCTACAAGCAAAGGGGAGCAAACCCAGTTAATCTGGCGTTTTTATATCCAACAAAAATATCCTTCAAGAATTTTGGGAAAATAAGTACATTTTGAATAGGAGAAAACTAAGAATTTTTTGCCAAAAGATGTGCTACTGTGAATGAGGGTACCAAGGGAAAACTCAGATTTTAAGGAGGTAGGAAAAGCATTAGAAATGGTAAATATTTGGGTAAATATAACAGATCTTTTTTCTCTTACATGGCTTAAAATACATATGACTGTTTAAAGTAAAATTTAATACATTACCTTGTCAAATTTATAATGCATAAAAATGTAGTACATTTGACACCTATAGTATGAAAAATAATGGAAAATAACTGAACCTATATTGCAAGGTTTCTATATTTTACATAAATCATTACAATATTAGCTCGAAGTAGATTATGTACATTTACTATATGCTACATGAATAGAATTTGAAACTTTAAGGGGCTTTCACATTTATTTTGATTCCAACCATCCCAAGACAAGAAAAGTTTTCATTATCTCCTTTTATAGATTAAAAAAAAAAAAGGCTCAGAATCATTAAGAAATGAGACCGCAGTTACACAGCTAGAAAGAATACAGATCTAAATCTTAATTCAGGGCCAATCTAGTCCATCATTCCTCTTTTGTAGCCCCTTCATGACAGTTTATTGTGGATTTTTCTGTGATATGATTTCACCATCAGAGGCTGTTGAGATCTTTGAGTAGAATCCTGTCCCTCCCTGCTGCCCCACACCCAAATTTATATGTTGAAGTCCTAATCCCCAGTCTCCGAATGTGACCTTATTTGGAAATAGGGATGTTGTAAATGCATTAGTTAAGATGAGGAGGATAGGCCCCTAAATCAATATGACCAATATCCTCGTAAACAGGAGAAATTTAGATACAGACAGCCAAAAGGGGAATGCCATGAAAAGATTGATGTTATATTGACACAAGCTAAGGAAGTACCAGGAGCCAAGAGAATAGCCTGGACCAGATCCTTCCCTACTGCCTTTGGAGGGAGCATAGCCTACTGATCTCAAACTTGTTTTTTATCGTGCTTTAGCAAACTAAAAAGAGGTCTGTGAGTGGAGTTATTGTTCCTCACACGTGTCCATCTCATCCTTCCTGTATTCCTGCCGCTACCGTCATCCCACCATGTTTTCTGTTTCCAGTGTGTTTCTGAGTGGGTCAGGAAGCCACATAGCCGTGGATGTCACATGTATCTGAAAACACAGAAGATAAATAGGTTCTGTGTGAGCAGATGACAGATTCAAGAACTTAGGTTTAACTTTTTATAAGAGTAGCAACAAAAGATGAAGACAGTTGGATACTGGTTGAAAGACACAAAGAGTTTAGGTTTGCAACAAGACTTACTGTCTTCCAGTGACTAATACCCCAAGCCCTTCAATCACTGAAGCAGAATTGAGAGCAATCAAGTGGCTTGAATCCAACCTCCATTTCTTGTCCTCTCCAGTAAGGTAGCATTGCTGTCACGACTGTTGCCTTTAAAAACGTTACTTTTGATAATAAATGTCAGTAAATGTTTAGAGCTTTTCTAGAAAAGAAAATGCACACACATCAGAAGTGGTAGGTGTGGTGCCCAAACTTGGAAATGCAAAAACTTGGAGACACAACAAGAGAATGTCCCAAAAGCTAGTTGTGTGGACACCTTGGTATGTGCTTTAAATTTGAAAGGCAGGCAGATTGGCCTTTTTCTCAGAACAGCTTTTTTTTTTTTTTTTTTTTTAATTTTTTTTTTTTCAACGTTTTTTTATTTATTTTTGGGACAGAGAGAGACAGAGCATGAACGGGGGAGGGGCAGAGAGAGAGGGAGACACAGAATCGGAAACAGGCTCCAGGCTCCGAGCCATCAGCCCAGAGCCTGACGCGGGGCTCGAACTCACGGACCCAAGATTGTGACCTGGCTGAAGTCGGACGCTCAACCGACTGCGCCACCCAGGCGCCCCCAGAACAGCTTTAATAAGGCCTTTAGTCTGTTATTATATGGAGACTAAAGCCCAAATTCCTAATTAGATGATTTTTAACAGACGAGTCAATAATTTCTTCAGTAGCATCTGCTTCCTGTGGTAACCATCAAAATGGCGCTGCATTCCAACCAACTTCAGTAACCAGGTCACTTTTCACTGACTGCCCTGCTTCCAAAAATACTTTAGGCTGATAGAGTACCTGTCATCTATGGCCTGCATGCTTTGAGAGTAATTCATCCTTAACATCTGTGAGAATGAGAAGCCTTTCCTTTTGATTAATGAGTTGATAAAATGATGGCATTAAGACTCGCTCATTTCCAAACATAAGCATTTGGCATTTTTGAGGAGAAAATAAAGTCACCAGAAAACACATTTTGTATTTAATATTTGCTCCATATTTTGCTTTTTTTTTCTTTTGACATGTACCACTCTCCTTCCCTCAGTCTGTCCTACTGCCTACTCTTACCCCACCACTCTATGTGGTATGCTTCCCAAATCAAATATGCTTTGGGTCTGCTTAATGACATATTTGTGATCATACCAGAAACCATATGGGAGGCAGAAAAGGGAGCTGGACAGAGCCCTAGACCAAGCATTAAGAGATTCAGAATTCTGGTCCCTGTATGAACTCTAAGTTCATTTTGGGCTCCCTGTCCATGAAGTGACATGGGGCTATGTAGAAGACTCTACTACTGTTTTCCAAACCGCTATCTCAAGTGCTGCTGAGGTGAGGAAAATGAGGAGCACACAGAAATCCAGCTGGCCTCCTTCCACACACACAAACATTTAAGCACACTCGCACATTCTTAGGTAGAAAAACTCTATATTCTATTCTTTTTATAATAGGATTCTGCATCGGTCGCTAAGAAAATGTTCTATTTGTAAAGACTTTTTTAAAATAAATGTATCTTGAGGCTCATGAAGCACTTGGACTAAGGTTTCAAGATGTTATAAGCAAGTGCCACGTACAGACTAAAACATTTACCTTGACTAGAGCAAGTTCGGTTGACGCTTAAGGTCAACCAAAGTACCTGTCCTGGAGAGAATGGAAATCTGCCCCTCACTTTATTTGAGCATTGTCTGATTCCCATGGAGTGGAGGGCTAAAGAGAAGAGTGCCTTCTGGGGGGGATGTCAGCATTCCTGCCCCCCACCCCACATACAGACTCTCCTCACACTAAGTGACTATAACCTTTGAGGCAAGGTAAGACATACCTCCTCAAATAAGTCCTGGATTTCAGCTTAAACAACCACTAACCTATGCCTCTTAACTTTGGGGGATTATCACTTGGGATATCTTTCTCTTCCAGACCTGCTCTCTACTCTGTCCATTCTGCTCTCTTCCCCTGTGTGCTGACTTTCGTGAATCACCTTAATAGATTCTCTTGTCCTTTTGGCTTCCAGTTGGGTTTGGCCAATGGGAATTCCTGAAGATTGGAAGGAGGGAGGGCAGATAAAGGAGGAGAGATGGGCAGGAGTTCTATCATGCAGGGCATTGTGGGCCATGAGAAAGACTTTGGGTTTTTTTTTTCTAGTATAATGATAAGCTATGCTAGGACTTTCAAGCCAGGAAGTTAATGATCTCATTTATACGTGACAAAGATCACCCTAGTGCTACACCTAGCTAGGGGTGGGGAACCAATAGTAATCGTGGCTAGCGCATTGACAATCCTCCAAGCATCCCCCCGCCTCACAGTTCCTTCATCCCTGTTCCAGTGGTTGAGCCTTTTACAAGAGACAATAAAAGCTCCTGGGCAGAGGTACCTCAAGGATGACAGTCACCTGAGAAAGGTGGGAAGTTACTAACAAGGTTAAGTGAAACCTGGATGGCAACACCTACTCCTTTCCTCTCCATCTTGAGATGCTCCTGATCCGTTTCTTAACTCAGCTAAGAAAATTGCTTGAATTGCTCAAGTTTATTGCTCAAGGCTTAGCCTTAGGCTTAGGCTCAAGGCTCAAGGCTTATTGCTCAAGGCTTAGGTTTATTATATTCTTCCTCAGTCACATTAAGCCAAGTTAATTGTTGAAACAAAATAACCCAGACTCTAAGAAATATAAGCACTCTTTAAGACAAGCAGACTGAATGAACTATATGAAAGAAGACCAAACTTAAAGAAAGAAAGAAAGAAAGAAAGAAAGAAAGAAAGAAGTAAATAAGTAAATAAATACATAAATTCCTTTTCTTTTTTAATATAATGTATTGTCAAGTTGGCTAACATACACTGTATACAGTGTGCTCTTGGGTTTGGGGGTAGATTCCTGTGGTTCATCGCTAGCATACAACACCCAATTCTCATCCCAGCAAGTGCCCTCCTCAATGCCCATCACCCATTTTCCCCTCTCTCCCACCCCCACATCAACCTTCAGTTTGTTCTCTGTATTTAAGAGTCCTTTATGGTTTACCTCCCTCCCTCTGTTTGTAACTATTTTTCCCCTTCTCTTCCCCCCATGGTCTTCTGCTAAGTTTCTCAGGATCCACACATGAGTGAACACATATGATATCTGTCTTTCTCTGACTGACTTCAGAATAAAAATTTAAACTATGTTTAATACATAGCTTCAGAACAAGAAGAAAAAATTCTTGAAACGTGAAGCTTGAACAAGCTGCTATGGAAAAGAATCAATTACACACATGGAGCATGAGAAATAAAAATTGTCCTAAATCTGGTCTGAGAACTATTTCGTGTAAGGCAATTAAAATTTAATGTCAAACAAAACATGCTGTTTTGCTACGTATTTTTCTATGATACCATAATGACATTTCCTTTTAATGGACACTTAGGTCGTTGCCAAAGTCTCACTATTATGAAGAAGGAAGGAAGCTCTTATCATCTCTTAGTCAAATCTTTTCACATCTCCTTAATTATAGCCCATGCTCTTTCTACTGTTCTATGTTGCCAAATCTGTATCTCTCATATATATAACTCTATAGGTGCTAACAAGGAAATATGCCCAAGGCACAGTGTTAAGTGATAAAAAAACATGTTGAGGAACAGTATGTATATTAAATCCCACATCTGTTAAAATATATTTATATGTCTTTATATAAGCAGAGAATTTTTCCGAAGTAACACAGGAAATGTTTGAGACTGATTACTGCTGAGGTACCCAAGGGTACCCTGGGCACCCAAGGTATGTGGAAGGAAACTTCAGTTTATGAGTTTTTGTACAGTTACCCATCTGCCACTTGCATGTGCCGGATTTATAATGCTTTCACTGGACATTATTTACAAACCAGTGGACAGAAATACTACATAGTATTAGAAGCAGAAGTAGCAGCGATGTTGTTAAAAACATCAATACCAGTGAAAATTATGATAAGAAGGATAAAAAGCAACAAGCACAGGGCAATTGGTAGCTCCCTTTCCCTGAGAGTTGAGTCTGTTACTTCTCTAGCCCCATGGCCAGAGTGGTCTGTCTCTTCAAGCTTTGGCTGCAGAACTAAATGATCCTGGCCAGAGAATGTCTCCCACCATCCCTAAGTCTTGTGAGCTCCAAAATGGCAGAAAATCAAAACTTTATTTAAGTTACACACAGGATCTGGGACGTGTACTTCTCCTAGTTCTCCACCATTACCTGTCATTCATGTGGGACCATGACCCCTCAAAGACCTGGGCTCTTGGGTTCAGTTTCCCAGTATCCGTCTCCAATGTCCAGTTATGGGTTTACTGTGGCATTATCAAGGTGCTCACGTATTTAGGGCTGATCTCTGAAGTTTCAACCCAGATCATTTTTACCAGCTTGGCCTGAAAGGAGGAATCTGAACTATTTGCTTTCCCTACAGCATGCTTCTCCCTTTATAGGCCAGAAAGGCTGCATGTTCTACCCACTCTGACCTTTAACTGCAGGTTTGGGGCAATTACTTGATTTTCTGTCCAAGAAGAGCATTATAACATTGGCCACCAGACACCGTGATACTGATGGCAGACCCAATATCTGAAGGCTCTTTGATGGTGACGCATACTATTTCTGCAGGCAGCGGCACCTCCTTTCTGTACTTGCACAGTACGGAAATTGAGCTCTGTTCTGCAAAGGAGAAGCTTCCCCTTTCCTGGACACAATAGGGCTCTCGGTGCTTTACTAGGTTTACCAGCCCTTCCCTCCACTACCCCCAAATCTAGCTAGTGTTCAGCCTTTGGTCCCTACGTAGGTCACAGAATCTAGAGAGTGAATATTCAAAATGCTAAGGATACCATTCCATGGTTCCATCCGCCATGACAGTAAAGTGTGGGTGAGTGAGTCAAGAGTAACAGCTTCTGTGATGAGGTAGCTTTCCCCTCCTCATTAGCCCCACGTGGAATGTCAAAGTTTGGTCCAATATCGAGGAGACTTGGAGTGGAGTGTCAGGAACACACTAACCGTGTGAATGTGAGCATGTGGATAAGCCTCTCTTAACAGTCTTACAGCACTTTATTTCACCGAGTCTAAGAAGGGATATTAAAATACGGAATTGTGTACATCTCAGGTTAATGAAATGTAGAAAGTAGAGTGGGCTAGACGTGTAACACAAACCTCCAAATCTCAATAGTGTCACAGTGGAAGCCGATTCCTTGCTTATGTAAATTCTGACTCAGTGGCTCATGATCCGGGCTCTTTCCATCACGTAGCTCTGCCCTCATGCAGATAGAGCCTCTGCCATAACACCATAATGTCTGCTGACATTCTGCTGGCCAGAACTATTCATGTGACTGTGCCTGGTTGCAAAGGAGTCTGGGAAGTGTAGTCTCACTGTGTACCCTAGGAGAAAAGGAAAACAGTGTTGGCCAACACCTAGTGGTCACCACCACGGTCTGGTAGCTTACCAAATATCCAATTTATTCTTCTTCCCACATAGGGAACACTCTTAACTTCTTCTGTAAGTGAGACAAACTGGGGTCCCATTATGACCTGCACTCAGCTCAAAGCCCAGAATCTCAAGATAATGTAAAGCCCCCCGTATTAGTTTCACTCCTTTGGGAATGGGCCACCTGAGGCTCAGTGAGCAGACATCGGCTTCAAATTGTAGGTGAGACACCAGATATCTCAAGAAGAACTAGAAGTTCCCAAGGACAGGGGAGAAGTTGGAAAAAGGGCTTGGCATTCTGAATACACAACTGGCAGCTCTAACTCATTTATCCATTGCCATTCCCATGACCTTGGTTGCAGTCCCATGCTGGTGAGGACCTGGGATGTTCAGGCAACATAATCAAAAGTGAAAGTGACTCAGTCGATTAAACTTCTGACTCTTAACTTTGGGTCAGGCCATGATAAAGCTTCACATAGGCTCCACGCTGAGCTTGGAACCTGCTTCGGATTCTCTCTCTCTCCTTCTCTCTGTCCCTACCCCCCCCCCCCCGCCCCACTCTCTCTTTCAAAATAAGTAAATAATTTTTTTTTAAGTGAAAGTGAGAAGAGGGTTGTCGAGTGACTTTCCTAAGGTCACGTGGCCAGATAAAACCTTCCAGAATCCTTGCAACTCTAGCATCATTACGACCCTCTGCAGTGATCTCTTAAGACCCAGATTCTCTTTGCTGAGCAGACATGGCTTCTTCATGGATCCCTCCATGTAAAGTAGTAACAAGTTTTAACCATATATAATGTAAGGGTCTGTGTGCGAATGTGTGTGTGTGGGGTGGGGGGGTCCACGCCTTACTTTGACTGGCACCTAGCACAGAGCCTATCTATACAGACATTTCAAAGAGGGGTCAGCAGTTTCTCAAAGGGCAAGGAGGGCCTTACTTTTCCAGAAACAGGGGCCTTGGAATGTCCTGGTCCCATTTCTGCTCCCCAAGTATTGTGTGACCTTCAGAAATTCCCTTCACTTCTCTGAACCTTGGGGTTTTGTTTTGTTTTGTTTTGTTTTTGCTTGAAAGATGACACAAAATTGGACACCATCAATTTGGAAATAACGTTACCTAGAATATACCATGACCCTGTAATTAGCTTTCCCTGACCCTTTAAAATGGGTTGGCTAATGGTTTCTCTTTCTTCATAACTTTTACACCAGGAGTCTGGAAGTCTCTCTTCCAAATCTTTTAGGCTTCACTTTCCACCTCAAATTGTATATCCATACCATCACATGATTCTTTCTGACCACTACTCCTAACACACACACGTTCACACATACATGCGCGCACACACACACACACACACACACACACACACACACACAAAGACGCTCACAACTGTTCTCTCTAGAACAGTTGGTTAGTCTTCCTTATTATTTTTTTACAAAACACCCTGAAGCTCTGTGGAAAAGAAATAGCATTTTATTAAGTGCCTATTATATACCAGGCACTTGTCATTTACCCCATTTAATCCCTATACTTTTATACTAATAACAATAGTTTTAACTATTTTTATAGTTTTAACAATACTTTTAACTAATAACAATAGCCCTTATTATCTCCGTCACTACATATGAGGATACTGGGACTCACAGAAGTTAAAGAGGTATTTGTTACCATCAGTTTGGGTAGAAGTCCGAGTCAACTCCAGGTCTATCTGATTTTGTAGCCCTGAGACCTCCTGGCAGTTTGTTTACGTTAGAATGGTCCTGAGGTCACTCTCTCATTGCATCCCAAAGTGTATGTTGGCTCAATTATCTTTCAAAAATGTGTAGGCTGGCCTTGCTCCTTGTTCAGTTCAGACAATCCTTTAATCCCACAAACAGTCCCACAGCAGCACCGCGGGCCCTCGTGAGGTTACTCAGGCAGAGTCAGAACACATTTTCCTTCTGGACTTGGAGGTATCGGGGAGGTCCCTGCGCGAACAAAGGGCCACTTCGTAAACCTGGGTACCACATAGCTTTCTGTTGGCCAGTGCTATGGAAACGGAGCTCAGCGAGGGGACTTTCTTTCACACTGTCGTAGACTGGATAAGTAAGAGAGTGTGGCTCAGATAAACATGTTGCTTAGTAATGGGAGAGCTTTACTATTTTCATCAGGAAGGGGAAAATGAAGCCGTAGGAAATACTTGATTGAAAATAGGAATTGAAGTCAAGGCATGCAAATAAATGCTCCTGGTTTTACAGACTCCCCTTGCCGCCCACTCTGAATGAGCTGCCATTTGTTTATTTTGCCTTCAGGGTGAGGGTAGCAAAAATTATCACATGGATTCCTCTCATTTGGCAGAAAAGTAAACTAAAGGCACAAGGAATAATGGCTTGTTTACAAAGTGAACCTTTTATTTAGACGGATATACTTATACTCTGAGCCGATGTTTATATGTGGGAAGGATTATTCACACTCCTATATATTCCTTTTCATAAATTTAAATGCCATTTTCTTTGTGAAAAAACAATACATACATATTAAGTATAACTTTACACATAGAAAAGAGAAAAGAAATATAGCAACAAGCCATCCCAGGGCCCCCCCTCCAGTCATAAATGACATTTTGGTTCATTTTTTTCTTTCCGTCCCTAATATGTGAGACTTTTAAAAGCACAGTATTTCTATTCATACTATAAATATATAATCACTAGATTTTTTCATACTCTTATATCATAAATGTGTTTTCATGATTTTATATATTTGGTCAACATTTTACACAAAATGGTAAGCAAAAATAAAGGTATATTAATTTGGTGTATTTAGTAGTTTTTAAAAACTTTTTTTAAGACTTTTTATTGAGATATGATTTACATACAGGGAAAGCCATCCTATTTAGCATACAATTCTGTGAGTTTTGACAAATTTATACTTGACAAGTACATGCCAAATGCACGTGACCTTCACCACGATCAATACATAGAACAATTCTATCACCAAAACTCTTTTGTGCCATTTTGTAGTCAACCTTTCCCCTACTCCCAGCCCCTGGAAACCACCGATTGGTGTTTTGTCCCTATAGCTTCCCTTGTTCCAGAATGTCATGACAATGAACATGTAGCTACAGCATGTAGCCTTTAAGTCTGGCTACTTTCCCTTAACCCTTTGATGAATTTCAGATTCGTCCTCCTGTGGCACGTAATTAGTATTCTTTCCTTTTTATTGATGGATACTATCCCAATGCATCGCCATGCCACTGTTTATTTATTCCTCAGCGGAAGGACATCTGAGTTGTTTCTAGTCTGGGGAGATTATGGATAAAGTTGCTATAAGCATTGTGTTCAGGCGGTTGTGTGAACTCAAGTGTTCATGACTCCTGGGTCCTACGGCAGGTGTATGTTTGTAAGAAACTGCAAATCTGTCTTCCAAAGTGGTGGCACCATTTTGCATTCCCACCTGCAAAGTGTGGACTTTCAGTCTCTCGGTTTCTTCACCAGGACTTGGTGTTGTTTACTCATTCCAATGGGTATGTAATGGTATCTCATCGTGATCTAGATTTTCATTTCTCTTATGACTGATGATGTTGACTGCCTTTCTATGTAGCACATTTAAGTTTGGCAAGTATAATTACAATGTCATTATAATCTTTTCTAATTTTTGAAAATTTGGAGTGTTTTGTTTTGTTTTAGAGAGAGAGAGAGCACATGTGATAGAGGGAGAGAGAAAAAATCTTAAGCAGGCTCCACACTCAGCACAGAGCCCCCGACACAGGGCTCGATCTCACGACCCCAAGGCCATGACCTGAGCCGAAATCAAGAGTCAGAGGCTTAACTGACTGAGCTACCCAGGTGCCCCTGAAAATTAGGTTGTTTTTAAATTTTAACTATTATCAATAGTTATGTAACATATATCCTTCCTTATAAATGGACCAAAAGAGATCCATTTTAACATGCTTGAGGAAACTATCCAAGTTAATTGCATTAGATTTCATACCGATTAAAAATATAAAGAGTTGAGGTGCTGGGAGAGCTGGACAGCAACATGAAGAAGGTTGAAACTAGACCACTTTCTCACACCATTCACAAAAATAAACTCAAAATGGATAAAGGACCTGAATGTGAGACAGGAAACCATCAAAACCCTAAAGGAGAAAGCAGGAAAAGACCTCTCTGACCTCAGCCACAGCAATCTCTTACTTGACACATCCCCAAAGGCAAGGGAATTAAAAGCAAAAATGAATTACTGGGACCTTATGAAGATAAAAAGCTTCTGCACAGCAAAGGAAACAACCAACAAAACTAAAAGGCAACCAACGGAATGGGAAAAGATATTTGCAAATGACCTATCAGACAAAGGGCTAGTATCCAAAATCTATAAAGAGCTCACCAAACTCCACACCCGAAAAACAAATAACCCAGTGAAGAAATGGGCAGAAAACATGAATAGACACTTCTCTAAAGAAGACATCTGGATGGCCAACAGGCACATGAAAAGATGCTCAACGTCGCTCCTCATCAGGGAAATACAAATGAAAACCACACTCAGATATCACCTCACGCCAGTCAGAGTGGCCAAAATGAACAAATCAGGAGACTATAGATGCTGGAAAGGATGTGGAGAAATGGGAACCCTCTTGAACTGTTGGTGGGAATGCAAACTGGTGCAGCCACTCTGGAAAACAGTGTGGAGGTTCCTCAAAAAATTAAAAACAGACCTACTCTATGACCCAGCAATGGCGCTGCTAGGAATTTACCCAAGGGATACAGGAGTACTGATGCATAGGGACGCTTGTACCCCAATGTTTATAGCAGCACTCTCAACAAGAGCCAAATTATGGAAAGAGCCTAAATGTCCATCAACTGATGAATGGATAAAGAAATTGTGGTTTATATACACAATGGAATACTACTTGGTAATGAGAAAGAATGAAATATAGCCCTTTGTAGCAACGTGGAGAGTGTGATGCTAAGTGAAATAAGCCATACAGAGAAAGACAGACCATATGGTTTCACTCTTATGTGGATCCTGAGAAACTTAACAGAAACCCATGGGGGAGGGGGAGGGGAAAAAAAAAAGAGGTTAGAGTGGGAGAGAGCCAAAGCATAAGAGACTGTTAAAAACTGAGAACAAACTGAGGGTTGATGGGGGGGGTGGGAGGGAGGGGAGGGTGGGTGATGGGTACTGAGGGCACCTTTTGGGATGAGCACTGGGTGTTGTATGGAAACTAATTTGACAATAAATTTCATATATTGAAAAAAATATATAAAGAGTTGAGTGATAGTTTCAATACGTTTAAAACATTTTTAATAGATTTTTAAGAGATAATTCACATATCATACAGTTCACCCATTTAAAGTATATAATCCGGGGCGCCTGGGTGGCTTGGTCGGTTAAGCGTCCGACTTCGGCTCAGGTCATGATCTCACGGCCCGTGAGTTCGAGCCCTGCGTCGGGCTCTGTGCTGACAGTTCAGAGCCTGGAACCTGTTTCAGATTCTGTGTCTCCCTCTGTCTCTGCCCCTCCCCTGTTCATGCTCTGTCTCTCTCTGTCTCAAAAATAAATAAATGTTAAAAAAAATTAAAAAAAATAAAATAAAGTATATAATCCAAAGTCAATTAGTGTATTCACAGAATTGTGCATCCATCACCAAATTTTAGAACATTTCCATTGCCCCAGAAAGAAACCCCATATCCCTGAGCTGTCACCCCTGCCCTGCCATCGTGCCCCCCTCAGCTCTAGGCAACCACTACTTTCTGTCTCTATAAATTTACCTGTTCTGCGCATTTCACATGAATGTAATCATATAACCTCTTGTCTTTTGTGCCTGTCTTCTTTCACTTAGTGTAATGTTTTCAAGGTTTAACCATGTCGTGACACATACGTAACACACATCCTTTATTTTTATTGCTGAATAATATGCCGTCATATGGATATCACATTTAATTTATCCATTCATCAGTTGATGGACACTTGGATTTTCCCATTTTTTTTTTTTACTATTATGGAGAATGCTGCTATGAACGTTTATGTACAAGTGTTAGTGTGGGCATGTGTTTTCAATTCTCTTGAGTAGATATCTAGGAGTGGAATTGCCAGATCATATTTGAACTCTATGTTTAACCACTTAAGGAACTGCCAGACTGTTTTCCAAAGTGGCTGTATTGCTTTACATTCATACGAGGAATGTATGAGCATTCTAATTTCTCCACATCCTTGTCAATGCTTGTTATTATTTGGCTTTTTGATTATCGCCATTCTAGTGAGTGTGAAGTAGTATTTCACTGTGATTTTGATTTGCATCTCCCTGATACCTCTAATAGCTAATAATATTGAGCACCTTTCCAGGTGCTTATTGGCCATTTATACATCTTTTTTGGAGAAGAGTGTATTCAAATGCTCTGCTCATTTCTAATTGGGTTATTTGTCTTCACTATTGAGTTACAAGGGGTAACTGTATATCATACACCTTGTATATTATGTGTATACACCTTGTATATTGTACATTACAAGGTGTAATATACAAGGTTCATTGTATATTCCAGATACAAGTCCTTTACCAGATATACGATTTGCAAAATGTTCTCTTCTTCTGTGGGTTGTCTTTTCACTTTCTTGATGGCTTCCTTTGAAGCACAGAAGTTTTTCATTTTGATGACGTCCAGTTGATCTGGTTTCTCCACTATCGTTTGTCTGATGTTTCTTCCCAGAGTTTCATAGTTTTAGCTCTTACATTTAAGGTTTTAATCCATTTTAAGTTAATTTTTTTATGGTGAATGGTAGGGGTGCAACTTCATTCTTTTACATCTGGAAAGTAGATTTAATATATTTTCACCCACCCTGAATTTTTGCTAATTTTGTCAATAAAAAGTGGTATTTCAGTATAGTTTCATTTGAACTTTTAGTTGCTAAGAAAATTGAGCATCCATATTTTCAAGGTGAGGGCAAGTACAGACCTCCCTAGATGTTAGTATTGAAGAATGGATTGCTAGACTAGACTTCTCAGAAAAGAATTCCCTCATAAGTAAGCACTGGGAATTGGAACTAGGTGACACTGAAGCATCTTCTATTATAATAGTTGAGGAATAAAAAGAGCAAATAAAGGCTTGCCACATCTCGTGTTTTCTAGGGAAAAAAAATAAACAGAGAGCAAAGCAAACAGAATAAATCACTCACACACACAGTCCACAGTATTCTACCAATTCAATCCAATTCAGTATGTTCACTGATTTTTGACTATGTGCCAGGCACTCAACTAAGGACTGGGAGACAACAGTGAATTCTGGGAACTCACAGTCTAACAGGGAGACAAACAAATAGATCAACATTTACAGCATAGCAGGAAATGTACTCCGATGGGGGTAACTAACAGGTATTAGTTAAATAATAGTAAAGTAATAGTAAAGGCAGCTAGGCCCGACTAGTAGATCAGGAAATTCTCTAAGAAGCAAGTTTCTGGTCAGATAAAGAGGCTGAAAAGAGTAATTAAGGAAGCAGCAGTTCTAGAGGTGGGAGAGGGAAACATCCTTAGGTAGTCTCAGATCATCCAGTGAGGTCGGTCCTTGGAGCTGGAGGTGAGGACATGATGAGAGATGACATAAAGGACATTCCTCTCGTTGGGAGAGGAAATGTCACATGAACCTTGGGTGCTATGATAGCATGAGGTTAAATTGGACATTTTGCCTTAAACAGCTACCATAGATACTACCAAAGAGTTTTCCAAAACACCCCTGTTCACAGTGTAAATGAGTTCCAGGTGTTGCACATCTTTGCCAATATTTGGTATCGTCTGTGTAATAAAGAGCCTGACTTTACTTTTTGATTTCTGACAAGATTTAGGCTTCACTCCTCGATCTTCTCCTGTGCCTCACATCTGGGGAGGCTGATAAGAAAGCCCAGGTGCTTCCTCCTTGGGCATTGGTGCTAAGTTCCAACCGTGCATAGGAACTCTCACTGCAGCTCCACACTACGGTTTTTATTAACCAGAATAAAAAGCCCAAACCATTCTGCTTCTCCTTGCTCCCTCAAGCCATTTCAGAACTGCTCTCCCTAGGAAGCCACATTATGTCCGCTTGAAATCTATTCAGATCCTCTTGGTGTGTGTATGTGGCATCATCAGTCTTGACTTTGAAACGGAATTTGGGCTGAGGTTCCATTCTGTTTCTACAGAACACGACTTTGTTTTTATTTACCAATTCTACCCATTCTGCAGGGTGTGTGGTGGTCTCGTCTAGTCTTAATCATGATTTCCCTTTGGCCTGATGAGACAGAGCTTTTCTCATTTGGTAATTGCACATTTGGTTATCCTTTTTTGTGAAATTCCTGTTCATGCATTTTGCCTATTCTGATATTAGGTTGTCTGTCTCTTTCTTTGGGTTTATATTCCACATGCTCTATAAGTGAACATTTGTCACTTAAATGTCTTGGAAATATATTCTTCGCTATGCCTTGGCCTTTTATTCTTATTGGCCTTATCCTTTACATTTAGATCTGTGTATGGCATGAATGGCGTATAGATCTGTGTATGCTGTGAAGTAGAGGTTGAGATTCATTTTTTTCCCACATGAATGTCCAGTCAACTCGGTACTGTTTTTTGAAAAGATGGTCTTTCCCCACTGCTCTGTCATGCCAACTGTGTCAAAGTCAATGCTTCATATATATTTGGGTCTGTTTCTGACTTTTTATTCTGTTCCAGTGGGCCGTTTGCCTACCTTTGTAGCAATACTATACTACCTTTATTGATATAGGGTTACAACAAAATTTGATAGATAGTGATCCCTCCAACCTTCTCTTCTTTAAGATAGTCATGGCCCTTTGAATTTTCATATAAATTTCAGAATAAGTATACCAATTTCCAGTTGAAATATGCTTATATTTGGTAACATATTACATTAAGCACAGTTTCTGCTGTAGATTTTTATAGCTCCCCTGTACTATAATGAAGAGGTTCTCTTCCATACCCATTTTTTAAAGCATTTTTTAAACATAAACAGATGTTGAATTTTACAAATTATTTTCTCCATCTATTGGAATGATTGTATTATTTTTCTCCTTTATTCTGGTAATATGGTTAATTGTACTGATTATTTTTAACTGTCAAGCGTACCTTGCATGCCTTGAATAAACCCTACATGATCATATTCTAATAAACTTTTCCTGTATTGCTCAATTCAGTTTGTTAATTTTATTAATATTTGATGGTTATTTTATTTTATTTCTGGATTCAGCTTGCTAACATTTCATTAATATCTCTTTAGTGAGATTGATTTGTAATTTTTCTTTCCCTTAATGAATTTGTCAGGTTTTGGTATCAAAGTGATGTTAGTTTTGCAAAATAAGCTGGAAAGTATCCTCTCTTTGTCAATATTCTAGAAGAGTTTTAATAATTTGATAGAACATATCAGTCAAGCCATCTAGATCTGGAGTTCTTTCTGAAAAAGTTTTTAATTGCACATTTAATTTCATTAACACCTATGGATCTATTTTATTTCTCTTTGGATCAGTTTATGTGTTTTTTTCCTAAGAATTGATTAATTTCATGTATACTTTAAAACTTACTGGCATGAAGTTGTTCTTAATATTATCTTAATGTCTGCAGTGATGTCCCTCATTTATTCTTAATATGGGTTATTTGTGTTAATTTCCTGTCCCTCTCTCTTTCTTTCTCTTTCCATCTTGCCAGTATATGGCAATTGTATTAATCTTTTCAAAGAAACTTTTTTGGTGCTATAGATTCTCTATATTTTAAATTTCCTTCTGTTTCACTAATTTATTCCTCTTCATGATTTCATTTCTCTGTTTTGAGTTTCATTTTCTCTTCTAACTTGTTTGATGGTTGGCCTTTCTTACTTTATAATATATCCATTATACTTATTTAAGGCCATACATTTTCTTTTAAGCTCAGCTTTAGCTGCAAACTCCAATTACTGATTTTAGCATTTTCATTAACATTCATTTGAAAATTATATATTTCTTTTTTTTTTTTAATGTTTATTTATTTTTGAGAGAGACAGAGACAGAATGCGAGTAGGTTAGGGGCAGAGAGAGAGGGAGACACAGAATCCGAAGCAGGCTCCAGACTCTGAGCTGTCCGCACAGAGCCCGACGCGGGGCTCAAACTCACAAGCTGTGAGATCATGACCTGAGCTGAAGTCGGACGCTCAACTGACTCAGCCACTCAGGTGCCCCGAAAATTCTATATTTTTAAAATTTCCATTATCATTTCTTCTTTGACCCAAACTTATGCAATTTTCTCAGCATGGTGGTTATTAAGATTTCTTGTTTAATTGCACTCTTTATGATTTCAATCCTTTCAAACGTCTGTTGCTTTAGGGTCTATGATTTTTGCAAATGTTCTGTGTGACTCAACTAGAGTAAATGTTCTGCTGTTGTTTATGTAGTGTTCTATATACATGAATCAGATCAAGCTTGTTAATCATGTTGAAATCTTCTGTATACATACTTTAAATCAAGAAAGGGTTCGGAAAGGACGGAAGAGGACATCTTGGGTCTTGGCTTAGCACTCCTACTTCCTGATAGAACCCAAGCCAAATGGGACCAGAACATGGAGACGTAAGTGGATCGATGTCCCTGGGCAAGTTTCATTTAAAATGGTGTCTTATTACAGGTATTTCTAAAATGCCTTCACACCAACTCCCAGAGAGAGATGATCTCTCCTCACCTCCCTAGATGGGTCCCTTCTGCTGGTCTCACAGGGCGTGGGGATTTTAGAAGGACAAGAGAAGAGTTTATCCCAGGGGACTGGGGCTGGGGTTATGCAGGTGGGTACAACGAGGCTAACCAAGCCTTCCTGTGTGGGAAGCCAGGCTATTGAAGACATGAGCTTCAATTTTCAAGGTTTTAATTTTCAAAATATATCGATTCTATGTTGTATTCTCATTAACTGTAGCTTTAAGGCCTTTGGGAAGAACTATAATTTAGGTATTTGCTCCCCTAGTCTGGTGTCCTGCCCCCACCTCCACCTCCCCTTTTAACATGCCCCAATACACACACACACACACACACACACTATATGGTGTCAGGATATGCTGTTTTGGCTTTTGGGGGGAATATAATAAGATGAAGCCTACTTGGGGCTCCTGGGTGGCTCAGTTGGTTAAGCGTCCAACTCTTGATTTTGGTTCAGTTTGTAATCTCAGTTTGTGAGTTCAAGCCCTGAGTCAGGGTCTGTGCTGACAGGGTGGAACCTATGTGGGATTCTCTCCTTCTCTCTCTCTCCCTCTCCCACTCATGTGCACATGCACACTCTGCCTCTCTGTCTTGCTCTCTCTCAAAATAAATAAATAAACATTAAAAAAAAAAGATGAAACCTCTTAGAGCTCCAGCTGTCATGAGGAGTGGAGAGTCTTACCTGTGGGACATCAATGCAAAGCATCAATCGCAAGCTCCCTAGTTAGCACCCGTAGAATACTTGGTTTTAGAGGGATTGTAGTAAATACTACAAGTAAGAAAGCCAAAGATGCTGCATTTCTCTATATTCATGGAACAAGATAAAACCTCTCATGACCCTATAAGTGAGGAGGAACATTTTGGCCACAGTTTAGGGTCTAGGCAACTGCCTCCTTGCAAAAATTCTGTGCACTGTGGCCCAAAGGTCTTATATGGAAAACATTTGTCCGTGCAATCCTTTTTGCATAAACACACACAGTCCTAGAAATTATGGGAAAGAAAGGCAGCCATTTTGAGGTTGGGCCAAGGTATCAAGCACTTCTGCCCAATCCAGTGAAAATGGGCCCTTCTGGGATGACCTCACTCTATCCCTCCATGGGCCTCCAGCCATTGAAGTCTTCTCCAGTGGCGTGGGGTATTCCAACAACCAGCCAGAAACTGCTTTAGCTCCTTTGTTTTAGCTATCCTGTCTTTATTGGACCCAGCGATCCCATTTCTAGAAATCTTTCCCCAAAATATACTGGAAATTGTGAAATAACCTAGTAGTCATAGAAGTGATAGAAAAATCTTTAGGGTGAATAGTCCCATGATTTTGTGTGCAAACCTCCAGACACATTGTAGGTAGTCAAGAAAGAGCAGGTATTACTATCTCTGCGCAAGATTGGGGAGTAGGAAATTTCAGAAACAGGCAATTTAGAAGTAGAAGAAGGACAAAAGTATGAAGCTTACAAAACTCCACTGAAATTCTTCCTCTTCTTCCTTGAATCCTAAACTGTCCTCCTTAAAATTGCCTTTCCGACACCGCCTGGCCACCGCCATTACATTTTAAATAGCCATATTGATTTGTCCCTCCCTTTACCAGCGAAATCCTCCAGGCTCTGTCGACAGAGCAAAGCACGTGCTCTGCCTCTTTCAAGCGCCCCTCCAAGCGGTGCCCCGCGTCAGCTCTCTGTGCCTTGGTTTGGGGAGAGAGCAACTGGAGAGTGCAGCAGGGCGAGTGCAGACCGCCCGTCCATTCCTGGCTGGTGTGGACAAATCAGTCGTGCAGGTCAGGGCGGAAGTGGAAGTGACGTGGGGTCAGGCCTTGGGGAGATGTGGAGGCTCCTTTGTTTTTGTTTATTTTTTTTTTTTATAGTAAAGAAAGGGAATCGGAGGAGATTCCCGGGCTTTGGTTCACTTGTCTTTTCCCTTCCAACACACTCACGCTGACGACTGCTGCCAGCTCTTGCTGAGATGATGCCTAGTATTGGATGCCATCCCCTCACCTTCAGTGCTTGTGACTCAGCCAGAGCCCAGATGTGTAGAAGGTGGCAATATGGCCCAGCGACATATTGTGAGGCCTGGCCCTGGTGGTGCGGTCTGATGCATCCCTCTACATGTTTGTTAAAAACACCAGCCCATTGGATAATGTCTGCTAGGAAAGTGGAAAGAAAAAAAACCCACCTTCTACTTTAGGCTACGTTAATTATAAATTTGAGGAAATCTAGTGGATGATGTGCGTTTGTCTAGGAATAAGTATAAATCTAGTTTTCTCAACTAGACCTTCGACAAGTCACTTCAGTTCTCTTGGCCTTAGTTTTATCTTATGAAAAATAAAACACTTTTGAGAATGCCTGCCCAGCTGAGCTCAAGAAGGGTCTCGAGAAATAATGGTTTTGAAAGGGTTTAGGGAAAAGAATGAGAGCACTACATTCATGGTAAGAAGCATCATGATTAGAAAAAGCTTCCGACTGTTGGATCAAGAGCATCAGACCAGAAACTCAGAAGGGAATTCAAAATTCGTTAATGCCGACGGAAGCTTATGGATGCCAATTAGCAAGACGAGGGAGGGAATGTTGTGGAGCCATTTTTAGCAGATCCAGCACCGAGCCTTCAGAAAATGATGATTGAAGAGAAAGCTCTTATAAAGTTCCATTTCAGGGACAGGAGGCTTTCTAGCACAGTGACAATTTTTCATAACAAATAGGGATTTTCACTCAGCACACTGGTAGGGGCTCATAATACACAGGAATGAATTCATCTGTGCACCCTACTCCTTGTGTCTCTATGATCGCTTACCAGACAATCTGTGGTTTAAAGAAAAGAAGGAAAATCCAAGAAATATCAGTTGACTAAGCTGTTTGTGATGCCATTCCAGGGAACTGAATCTTATTATTAATTAAGCATCACTGACAAGCTCCTAGCTGGTACCCGTAGAATACTTGGTGTTAGAGGGATTGTAGTCAACCTCAAACTCAAGGATCTCTATACTGCTCTCTGGAGGGGTTGCACTGATTCCCTTCAATGGCTGTCCCAAGAATAGAGAAAAGGCCGAGCAGAAGTGTTCTGAGGCCCCCAACATTCTATATTGCCAAGTTTATGCCAGAGTTTGACTTTGTATCAGATTTACCCTCGGGACTGTCTGAAAGATGTTGATGCCTTCAAAAATGATGTGAATAGAATCCAGGTTTTTGAAGGACAATGGCCCATCTAAATTAGAGCCTACTTATATGTCCTCCAGAAAACATACAGAGCATTAAAGAAAGCAAAGACAGCCACATATAAGCCATGCTATAGCATAACCAGGAGGCAAGGACTATTACAATAATCAACTTGTCTGGAAGTAATAGAATAAATATTCAAAAGAGCAAAGCCAGAGCCAGCTGCAGAATTCATACCCAAACGGAGCATGGCCAGAGACTGCATGGGCAGCAGAGGATAGCAGGAGCCTAGCTGTGATGAGATACAAAAGAAAACTCACCAGAAAGAGATGGTCCCACCCTAAGCAGAGAAAAATGAGAACAGATCTAAAACCTGGCAAGCCGGAGCACTGGCTGTGGGATGGGATTGGGGTGGATTGTGGGGAAATTGAGAAGACTGTGGAAAGACACTGCTCAGGGGAAGAGAGGCAACTGAAAGAGGAGAGCGTCTCGTGGAATCTTCATGGTAAATGTAAAGAAGGAGGCAAAAGGTGGAGATTAAGGGTGATTGAGAGGCCAAAGGGTCATAAAATTAGGAAGCTAACTAATCCCTCCTTCCTCACTCCACCCATTAAAAAAACCACACGTCGGTACCAACTGAGAGGATGGTCTCGAACTGAGAAAGCCAGTGAGCTATCCAAACTCCTTAGCCCCAGATCTCATCTGGCCCAGAAAAATATAAGCATTTTAAAAAGAGACAGAAGGGGTGCCTGGGTGGCTCAGTTGGTTAGGTGTCTGACTCCGGCTCAGGACATGGTCTCACGGTTTGTTGGTTCGAGTCCCATGTCAGGCTCTGTGCTGACGGCTTGGAGCCTGGAGCCTGCTTCAGATTCTGTGTCTCTCTTTTTCTCTACCCGTCCCCTGCTCGCACTCTGTCTCTCTTTCAAAAACGAATAAACATTTAAAAAAAAAAGTTTTAATAAAAAAAGAAAATGGCAGGCTGCATCTATACATAGCTACCTTAAGAAGAAATTTTTAAATGGGAATAAAACATTTCCCCTAATATTTCTCCCTACAATCCAGCCATGAAGCAAAGAAAAAAAATTACATGACATCCCAACCTAAGGTAAATATTGATAAACAAACATTTGTAATTATGAAAAACCATCTTGAATAAGAACACTTAAAATGTGTAATAGAAATGGAGAGAACACAGGAAATGTGAAATGGGAGTTAAGTTCAAGAAAGAAATTACAACAACAGCAAGGCAAAGTCATTACAGAAATGAACTAAACTGTAAGGTACACAAAAGAGAACAGATTTGACCAAAAATGTAAAGAAGGAGCACTGAGAAGAAGAATAAAAGAAGCCAAAAGAACAAAAGCTAAATAAAGAAAGAAGTGAAAAAAATCAAAGATAAAATAACAGAGACAGAAACAAGGTAAGAAAGTACCAACACGTATATGATTGGAGTCTTTAAGATATCTTTTCAACTTTGAACGAGGATAACGGAATTATACTCTAAAAGGTATTTTCAAAAATAGGGGCTCCTGGGTGGCTCAGTTGGTTAAGTGTCTGATTCTTGGTTTCAGTTCAGGTCATGAGCTCATGGCTTTGTGGGTTCGAGCCCCACTTCAGGCTCTGCACTACCAGTGCTGCACTGATAGTGCAGAGCCTGCTTGGGATTCTCTCTCTCCTTCTCTCTCTCTCTCTGCCTCTCCCCCACTTGCTCTCTCTGTCTCTCTCTCCTTCTCTCTCTCCCTCTCTCTCTGCCCCTCCCCCACTTGCTCTCTCTGTCTCTCTCTCTCTCTCTCAAAATAAATACATAAACTTTAATAAAACATAGTTTAAAAAATAAAAGAAAGTCAAAATCTAAATACTGAAAATTAATCTAAAATGGTTGTATTCAAGATAAATCCTGTTAAACTTTTAAAATAACAGAACGTTTTCTAGGAGAACATCTTAAAAATAGGGGAAGAAGGTAGACAGAAAGGAGAAAATAAAATCATCTAATTGGTTGCTGCATGAGTGGTAGTTAAAAATAAAAGTATATGGGGCGCCTGGGTGGCTCAGTCGGTTAAGTGTCCGACTTCGGCTCAGGTCATGATCTCATGGTTTGTGGGTTCAAGCCCCGTGTCGGGATCTGTGCTGACAGCTTGGAGCCTGGAGCCTGTTTCTGATTCTGTGTCTCCCTTTCTCTCTGCCCCTCCCCTGCTCATGCTGTCTCCCTCTGTCTCTCAAAAATAAATAAGTGTAGAAAAAAAATTTTTTTTTAAAATAAAAGCATATAATTTAGGGCTGAACAAATCATCAGTGGAAGTCTAAGTAAAGAAAGACACCTAAGGACACTATAAAAGGCATTCCTATAAAGGTAATGACTAGAACGAAAGTACAAACTTTTCTAAATACCAAAAGGAATACAAAAAACAAACAGCAGAGAAGATGGACCACAGAGAAATAGGACATAATACATAAAGTAAATATAACATAAAATCATAGGACACAGTTGAGAACAGGCCAAATCAATCCTGTAAAAAAAACTCTAGTAGTTGTAACTCACCTATTAAAGAACACAATTTGGAGATTGACTCACAAAACAAAACTGAACCCTACACCATATAAAACTCATTTCTTTTTTTATTTTTTTAATGTTTCTTCATTTTTGAAAGAGAGAGAGAGACAGAGACAGAGTGTGAGTGGGGGAGGGGCAGAGAGAGAAGGAGACACAGAATCCAAAGCAGGCTCCAGGCTCTGACTTGTCAGCACAGAGCCCAACGTGGGGCTTGAACCCAAAAACTGTGAGATCATGACCTGAGCCGAAGTCAGACCCTTAACCTACTGAGACACACAGGCGCCCCCATTTCTTTTTCTTAATTTTTTAATGTTTATTTTTTATTTGAGAGAGAAAGAGAGAGCACATGAGTGGAGGAGAGAGAGAGAATCTTAAGCAGGCTCCACACTCACCATGGAGCCCAACAAGGGGCTTGATCCCATGACCCTGGGATCATGACCTGAGCTGAAATCAAGAGTTGGACGCTCAGCCGACTGAGCCACCAAGGCGCCCCTAAAACTCACTGCTGAAACAAGTCAAGAAAGTTAAACATCAAGGCATGTGCGAAGATGTAAGAAGCAGATGCAGAATATATGGAAGCACCTGCAGCAGGTGGCCCCACTGAAAGGCCAGATGCGGTGAGTGGAAGAGTCATGGCGCCATGAAAGGAAGACTGTACATGGGGGCTACTCTGTTGAGAAGGTTGGCCATGAGGCCGAGAAAAGAGCAGCAGCTGAGCTTCATTGGTGGTGCTGAAGGCTAGACAGAATAAGTGGCTTGCAGTCAATAGGACAGGAGCTGGGAGAGAACACTCACGCTCTGAGAAAACGTGTGTTTTTGTTGAGTTAAGGAAATTCAAGAGACGAATTCTGCAAGTTCCCAAAGAGTCAACAGCCTAGTAGAAGAATTAAGACATAGTACAATGGGGAGGATAGACGCTCCATAAGGGAGGTCAAAACAAAGGGCTTTGGGGCACAGAGGAGGGAGGGAGGAAGAAATCCCAGCTGGGAAAAATGCCCCTAAAATCTCCATGAAGGAGGTCATATTTGAGGTGAGACCTAAGGAATTGCAATGAGAATTCTATCTGTTATAAGGGGAGGGAAAGGCTTTAGAATTAGAGGATCAGGAGACTGCCCAATGTGATACATTATATTACATACAGTATGATCCTATAATGAAAGGGTATTATTTTATTAGTGATAATTGTATACTACTATCCACACTATTTTGTATGTAACTATTTTTTCATGTAACCATGTATTGCACACATTCTTACCCAACATTATTAATTTTTCTTTTCCATAGCCATTTTAGATGGTTGAATAGTATTTCATTATATTTATCACTCTTTCTGGACTTTATCTAGTCTCATGTTATATAATCAAGTCATTTATATGTTTTCTATATTATTAGCATCATAAAGGACATCCTTCTTGCTATGGTGTGGTGTATATCCATATTCTGTAGACAGCAAAAGCAAATTTGCATACTACTGATGAATTTTGTTCCAAGAAACCTGGGTGTATGTTTACTTCCACTGGTGTGTATGAAAGATGACAGAAGGACCCTTTCCTGCTTGGAAATGGGTCCCCTGTTTGCAAAATATGACACTTCGCTTGGCACCATCATTTACAAGGGCACTATCATCTCCTGCCCAACACCTATGCTTCGCCACAGTCCTCCAGAGTGTTGAAGATTAAACAGAATGATCTGTGCAGTACCCACATAGTAGGTGCTTACGAAATGCTTCTTGCCCCTCTAGTTTTTGTTAACTCAATTGTATTTCTTTTTTCTTTAAGTTTATTTACTTATTTTGGGAGAGAGAGAGAGAGCAGGGGAGGGTCAGAGAGAAAGACAGAGAGAAATCCCAAGCAGTTTCCACGCTGTCAGCGCTGAGCCAGATGCAGGGCTTGAACTTGTGAACTGTGAGATCATGATCTGAGCCAAAACCAAGAGTTGGCTGCTTAACCAACTGATCCACCCAGGCGCCCTGAATTCAATTGTATTTCTTGCCTTTCAGTCCCTTAGGAATGAGTATTTCCATTTTTACAAAGCACTTTGTTGAAAAGGACTCTTTTATGATACCACTGCAAACTTTTCCCAGGACTAAGGCTGCTTTGATTTCCAGACTTCACAAACAAGCCCACATGTGACTGATTCATGTCTTTGCCATCTCTGTAAAAATTTACAGGTCTCCTTAGCCTTTGGGTCATTCTTGTCGGAAGCCCACTTGCCTTCATTGGCTGGTCTCCAGAAGTCCAACTACCTCTTTAACCCACAGAGCCTCCCTTCTCTGGTCCTGGTTATAGACCTGCTCCTTTGTTCCACACTGGCAACTCCAGGAGCAGAGGTCTACATGGCTGCCTTGTCATACACACCATCTCCAGGGCCCAACTGACTCACTGTCCTGCGAAGACAATGAATCAGGAGCCACTGGTGAGTCACCCTTCTTCCTTTTGTTAATATAATGAAGAGGTCTCTTCACAGAGTCATGGCATTTCTTTTCAGAAAGAAAATTCACTGAGATTAGTTGATGAGCACATTTTTATTCATTACAGAGAAAGGTCACACTAAGCAGAAAAACAGAAATCGGGAATTATTTTATAGGTGAAATCAGAGGGAGTAAAATAGGCCAACGTGCCACCTTTGAGTGAAACAGAATTATTCTCCTCCCCAAGTGAGATGTAATGACTTCCATAGTGGGTGAGTTATTGAATTGAAAATGTGGTCGGATGGTGTGACTGTAACAAAAAGCTATTAAATGTGATCTTAATCTCTGACACACTAAGAGGAATGACGAGAAAATGAATATCTAATAGTTTCACATTTTTATAGAGTAGTCAATCTCTAAGGCTTGAATTGCTTATGAGCGAACTCGTTTTTGAATTTCAAACACTGATACTCTGTCATAAAACATTTTTGAAAGCTTAATATGTGGACATCGCATTGTCCTAAATACAGGAAGACAAAATTTGGTATCTTGTTTTTTAGAAGCTCACAACTGGTTAGGCCGAAAATTCATGTATACATTTATTCATTCATATTCCATTCAGTATCTACCATGACAGGGCAGGTATGCTGGGGATAAATTAAGATGAATTCTATGCCCTCTGGTCTCACAGTGAAGTGCCCTCCCATTTCAATGTTACATTATAAAGGTATTGGCATAGACCACATCTCTCAGACATCTTTTGCATTATCTCATTTATTTGTTTTTTTAAATTATTTCTTCTGAGAGAGAGAGAGAGAGAATTAGCAGAGAGGGGCAGAGAGAGAGGGGGACAGAGGATCTGAATCAAGCTCTGTGCTGACACAGAGAGCCCAATATGGGGCTCGAACTCACGAACCTTTAGATCATGGGCTGGGCCAAAGTTGGACGCTTGACCAACTGAGCCATCCAGGCACCTCTATCCCATTTATTTTTACAGGACAGTGAGGGAGGTATTGCCATCCAGTTTCCAGGAGGAAAAACCAAGAATCAGAGACATTACATCACTTGCTCAAAGTGACACAGCTAGCAAGTGTCAGGGCTGGGATTTCAATCCATTTTGTGTCACCATAAGTCCAAGCTCTTTCCAGTATGTCGTGCCCTATATCGTCATAAGGAAATGCTCTAAAATTGCATATGATAAGAGTTCAAGTGGAAGCCGTTTCTTCTCTCTGGCTTTGGGATTTAATTCCTTGGAAATGGAGTGAAGTCAGAGTTGGTATTTTCGTAGCCAAGGTGGTTGGGTGTGGATTGACGGTGCTTCAGAATGTCACAGTCACTAATGGTATCATGAATTGAGGTTGGTGTGATGGATAATTTTATGTGTCGACCGGACTAGGCTGTGGGGCGCCCAGATAGTAGGTCAAATATTATTCTGGATGTTTCTGTGAGTGTGTTTTGAGATAAGAGTAACAATTAAATCTACACACTGAGTATAGCAGATTGCCCCCCATAATGTTGGATGGGCTTCATGGAATCAGTTAAAACCTGAATGGAACAAAATGACTGTCTCTCCCCCTAGAGTAAAAAAGAAATTCTCTTCCTCACTGCCTTTGAACTGGGACATCAGCTTTTTTCTGCCTTCGAGACTTCTTCCTGGGCTTCAAGCCTGCCAGCCTTTGGATGGCTCTCCTGATGCTCAAGCCTTCAGACTCATACTGAATTCCACCACTGGCTCTCCTGGGTCTCCAGTGGAATGACTCACCCTGCAGATCTTGGGACCTGTCGTTCTCCACAATCGCCTGAGCCAATGCCTTATAATAAATCTCTCTTTACATATATATACGTATTGCTTCTGTTTCTCTAGAGAAACATGGCAACACAATCGAAGAGGCTTAATATTAAAGGAAAATTAAATTAGCCATGCACACAGCTAAGTGGGAACAGTGTCATTCAGTAGAACTTTCTGCAGCGATATACATGTTCTATACTGTCCAATATTGTAGCTGCTCGTCACATATCACTATTGAGCAACTGAAATAGCTAGTGAGACTGAGGAACTGAATTTTTATTTTTTTTATCTTTTTAACATTGTTTATTTTTTTTTTGAGAGAGACAGAGAGACAGAGTGTGAGTGGGGGAGGGTCAGAAAGAGAGGGAGACACAGAATCCAAAGCAGGCTCCAGGCTCTGAACTGTCAGCACAGAGCCCAACCTGGGGCTTAAACTCATGAACTGCAAGATCGTGACCTGAGCCGAAGTCAGTTGCTTAACCCACTGAGCCACTCAGGCACCCCTACTTTATTTTAATTATTTTAAATGTATATGCAAATTACTGCATACAACTAGTGGCTACTCTACTGGATAATACAAATTTGGAGTTACTCTATTTGATATGAACTATCCCTATTAACTCTGTGTGTGTGTGTGTGTGTGTGTGTGTGTGTGTGTGTGTGTATAAAACGTTTATCTGTATTTCTACAGAGAGAGAGAAAGGGGGCTCTATTGTTTCATTTCCACCTTCCCCCACTAAAGTATAAGGTCTTTTAGGGGAGAGGCGTCGTCCATTTCACTCTCTACTTTACCCCCATTACCATTACCTAGAATAGGACTTGGGATTAAACGGACCTTTCACAAATATTTGTTGAATTTTACCCATAGGTATTTGATAGTAACCTTGAGGCAAAATGCTTTGAATGCCTAGAGATTTCCGTTGGTCTAATTAATTGCTTTAGAACATCAATGTCTACTCATTGCATTTATATTTGCCTTTATTGCCTTGCATGGCTCTGAGCCATCCTTCTAGTTTGTAAAATTTAGACAACACTTTGGGCATCTTCAAAAGTGAGATGCTATTCTTAGCTCTGGAAGGTCTGAACTGAGAAAACATTTGGGAAAGAGGCTGAGGGACATGTGCACCTTGAAGTCCGTCGACTTTTATGCTTGGGCTAATATTTATTTGTAGTTTGAGATTTTATCTCATTCAGGAAGTCTTCCCCAATTCCACCCCCACCACCTATAGCTCACTAGGGTGCCCATCCATGTACTGCCACGGCACCCTGGACACCCAAGCCTCTGTGACAGCACTTAACTCCCTAGAGAGAAATGCTTGCTTCTGATCTTCTCCACCACTGGACTGAGAAGTAAGGATTCTGTCTTGTTCACCACTGGGTCCCCAATACCCAATGCCTACAACACAGGACATGCTGGGGGAAATAATGTTTGCAAATGAAAGGGAAAGGAGGAAGGGTGGGAGAGAGGGAGGGAGGGAAGGAGGGAAGGAGGGAAAGAGGGAAGGAGGAAGGAAGGAAGGAAGGAAGGAAGGAAGGAAGGAAGGGAGGAAGGAAGGAAAGAAGGGAGGGAGGAAGGAAGGAAGGAAGGAAGGAAGGAAGGAAGGAAAGAAGGGAGGGAGGGAGGAAGGAAGGAAGGAAGGAAGGAAGGAAGGAAGGAAGGAAAGAAGGAAGGGAAGGAAAGAAGGGAGGGAGGGAGGAAGGAAGGAAGGAAGGAAAGAAAGAAGGGAGGGAGGGAGGGAGGGAGGGAGGAAGGAAGGAAGGAAGGAAGGGAAGGAGGAAGGAAGGAAGGAAGAGAGGGAAGGAGATTCAGAGCCTCTGGTAGTTCTCACAGTATAAGGAGGAGACTGTCTCCAAGATTCTCCTAACCTGTCTGTCCTGACAAGGAAAGACCAGCAAAGGGTCTCCGTACTATGTACTTTGATTTCCCATGTTGGTCCCATCCCCGACTCTACTCTCTCCACACTGGTTGGCCCAGAGGCTGCTGACCGCAGACGTCCTGGGGGACAACCCTCTGAGCCCGTGAGGGCACTTGAGGGTGAGGGTGGCCTCTTTCTCTCCTCACTCCCAGTGGACATTATCCCGTGGACCGGTGTTTCTAACAAACATGCAGAGCGTGTGGCACCAGGCCACCAAAGTCAGTCCTCACGATATGGTGCGAGGCCATGTGCCTGCATGTCTGGGATCTGGCTGTACAAGCACTGAAGGTGAGGAGTTGGCATCCAGCGTCCTGGGCGTCGTCTCGGCAAGAGCTGGCAGCGGCCGCCAGCATGATTTGAAGCACGATGAAGGGAAAAGGCAAGTGGATGAAGCAAAGCTCTGGAACTCCCTTTCTTTACCATGAAAACCAAAGGGGTCTCCGCATCTCCCCAAGGCCTGACCCCACGTCACTTCCACTTCCGCCCTGACCTGCACGACTGATTTGTCCACACCAGCCGGGAATGGACGGGCGGTCTGCACTCGCCCTGCTGCACTCTCCAGTTGCTCTCTCCCCAAACCAAGGCACAGAGAGCTGACGCGGGGCACCGCATGGAGGGGCGCTTGAAAGAGGCAGAGCACGTGCTCTGCTCTGTCGACAGAGCCTGGAGGATTTCGCTGGTAAAGGGAGGGACAAATCAATACGGCTATTTAAAATGTAATGGCGGTGGCTAAGCAGTTCTGGAAAGGGCATTTCAAGGAGGGCGTGCAAGGCCTTGGAGGATGCCATGCCTCAGGCTTTGCAGGAGGAAGAATGTCCCAGGAAGCAAATTTCCAAAAGATGGGATGTTTCTATATTCACCTTTCCCCTACTTCTGGATCCCCATTCTCGGAAGCGTCGTTACCACTGTCATCCTCCCCAACGCCAACAGGTCCCAGGTCTCTTGTACCGACCTTGTGTCGGGTCTGTTCAGGTCCATTACTCTGTCTCCGGAAATACGCTGAACACTCTACACACAGAGATGCAAATATTATCTCCGGTTTATCTTTAAGGAAACTTGTACTCAGAGAGGTTAAGTCACTTGGCCATCTTCACACAGCTAGGGAGTAGCAAAATCCAGTTAAGCCCAGCTCTGCTGGATTTCAAAGCGCACACCCTTTACACGTTAGCATGTCACCTTTGGTGAAAGTCACCCGAGAATAGGACTCTCTGCTTCAGCCGATTGGAGGTGGTTAGTAGTTTTGGAGCTTCTCCTGCGTATTTCACTGGGGCATTTGGCTGGAGTTCGGTCCCTAAAGCTACCTATGGGTCAACTCACTAGTCATCTTGGCAAGGATAATGGGCGTAGAGGGCCAGGCTGCAGAATGGTCACCGTTCTAGTCCTTGATGACTGATTTAAGTTGCCTAAAGTCTTTGGTGCTTGGTCTAATCGTCAGGGGCTGATGCACACTGGGACTTCCGTGTCCAACTCAGAATTTGAAAGGGGATTTATAAGCACCTACCAGTTGGCTGTTTCTCTGGTTTTCTCCATATCTGTAAATAAGTTCTGAGCATGAGTTTGCAGAAGAGAGAGAGAGAGAGCAGAAGTAAAGGGCCGACCTGGGAGATGGCTGGGGCCTGCCTGTATGCCCGTGGGGGGTCGCATGACACCGTGGTGGAGAGCGACCACGTGTATGACAGGGGATTTTGGTCATGAAGCTCACTGGGTGGATTAAACCGAAGAGCTCCAGTGCTGTGTTACCTTGATGACGGTATTTCTTTCAGTATTTACAGAGTTCATTGTAATCAGGATGAATCTCTGTTGTAAAGAATTGTACATATATGTGGAATGGTAGAACCCACTAAACTCCACTGCTAACGATTTCAATTAATTTACCTCCTCATTATTATAATCAACAACCAAATAGCCCAGAATATGAAATAACGTTGTCAAGGGCTCATTTCTGTAAGATGGCTGTTTTGAGACTTCCTCTGAAAAGCATCACACGTGATCTAGCTGGATTCACAGGTGGGAAAAAAAAGGTGGGGGGTGTTCCTCAAAACTTCCCTCCATCGGGGCGCCTGGGTGGCTCAGTCGGTTAAGCGGCCGACTTCGGCTCAGGTCATGATTTCGTGGTCCGTGAGTTCAACCCCTGCGTCGGGCTCTGTGCTGACAGCTCGGAGCCTGGAACTTGTTTCAGATTCTGTGTCTCCCTCTCTCTGACCCTCCCCCGTTCATGCTCTGTCTCTCTCTGTCTCAAAAATAAAATAAACGTTAAAAAAAATTAAAAAAAAAAAAACAACAACAACTTCCCTCCACCCTCCTGGCTGTATGTAATTCCTGGCAGGCTGACTGCTTGGCTCTCTTCCTCACTGGGCAATGCTGGAGCCAGGGTTCCTTCAGGATGGAGTTCAGTGAGCACTTGACAGGGCCCTCAGAATAAGAATGAGCGATGGGGCCCCACTTCCCAGAAAACCCAAGAAGGAATTCCCTGGGCAGGGAGTCTGGCCCTTTGCCTGGGAGATCCTTTCTTGGATTCCATTCAGTGCCCTAAGTGACCCTCCAAGCCACAGGCTCCGCACCCAACACGGGGTAGCAAATCTGTTTGCTCCCCAACATTTGCTCAAACTTCCCAGACCAGAGTGGTGTCCAACTTGCAGGTGCGGAGTGGATGATCCCATCCACGGGAATGAGGGACAGCAGGACTCTGCAGACGGAGCACGTGGCCAAAGTTTCTATTTGCAGAAGAACCAAGCTTCGATAAGGCCTGTGCCTTGGTAGCCCCGCCCACCGTTGAACTGAAGCCTCGCAAAAGCCCCGTGAGGTCTGTAGTTGTATCTCATTTTTAAAAACTGTATTTTCCAAAAAAAACAAAAACAAAACAAAACAACAACAAAAAGAACACCTATAAAATTTGCCATCTTAATTTCCCAAGAGTACAATCAAATAGTGTTAAATATGCTGTATTTATATTGTCATGGAAATCCCCAGGGACCTCACATCTTGTAAAACCCAAACTCTGTACCCATTGGACAACTCCCCAGTCTCCCCCCTCCACCCACCCCCCACCCAGTCCCAGTGCCCCACGACCACCATTCTACTTTCGGCCGCTATGAATCTGACTATTCCAGGAAACTCATGTAAGTGGAATCATACGGTATTTGCCTTTCCGAGACTGGCTTATCTCACTTGGCTTAATGTCCTCCCTTGCTTCATCACGTGTTGTAGCACGTGACAGTATTCCCTTCTTTTTTAAGGCTGAATAGTATTCCACTGTGTCTACACACATTTTGCTTATCCATTCATCCATCCATGGACAGTTGGGTTGCTTCCACCTTTTGGATACTGGTAAACAGTGATGCAATGAACACGAATATATGGCTTTATTCTTATTTCTACAAATGGCGGTCCTTAGATTCCGAAAGGTGGAGTGACAGCCTGAAGTCACATGTAGTTAGTGACGGAGGCTGAGAAAGCAAAAGATCGAGGGGCTCAGGGGTCTCCTCAAAATCGCAAGGCAAAGGGGCACCTGGGGGGCTCAGTCGGTTAAGCGTCCGACTTCCGCTCAGGTCATGATCTCACGTCTGGTGGGTTCGAGCCCCGCATCGGTCTCTGTGCTGACAGCTCAGAGCCTGGAGCTTGCTTTGGATTCTGTGTCTCCCTCTCTCTGCCCCTCCCCCACTCTCACTCTGTGTGTATGTGTGTGTGTGTGTGTGTGTCTCAAAAATAAATAAATATTTTTAAAAAAATTGTAAGGCAAAGCGCTGCTCACTGGAGGCCCAGCTCCTCTGATTTGTCTGACGAGGGGCAGAGGCCGGGCTCCGTGGCTGAGATCTTGCAGAGGCTGCTGTAGGGATGTTCTCCAGGGCGATTGTCCTCTCCCTCCACCCTGCCCACAGTTCAGTGAGGAAAACAACAAGCTATCACCCGTCCCAAGGGTGACTGACTGGGCTGGGAAAGGGAAGGGACCACCTTCAGAGCTCTCCTCCTGGAGGGTAAGCAGGACCAGGTAGATTGGGAAGGGGCCGGCTCCTGAGGGATGCAGACAGCGTCCAGGCACAGGGAAACCTGGATCCACGTGCTCTGAGACGGAAGGAGCCGCTTTGGAGTGTAGCCCTTGGACCGGCAACAGTACCTGCACCACCGGGTAAAAACGCAGAATCCCGGGCCCCACCCTCTCCTTCTCGGAGACTTGGAGACGCTATGAATGTGTTTGCAGCCCCCCCTCTGTGCCTAGGGCTGATGCCGACCCAAAGGGAATATCTCAGAGGACAAATGGTCTGCTCTCCTCCACACTGGCCACACTGTGGCAGCCCCGGGCTCTCCAGAAAACTGGTTGCCAGCTCCGAAACCACTCCTGGAGAACAAAATTCTTAACGCGGCAAAATTTACCAAAAGCTTTGGAAGTGAAAGAGTCCAAAGATTCAATCCCATGCAAGCATGCATCCTTGTCTTTATGTCTCTCAGGAAGCAACAAAGAGATTCAATGCTTAATTATGGATTTTATTTTTGTCCTGGTCTGTGCTATAATTGCATGCCATCTACTCACTTTCTATGCATTCTATAGTTGATACTTTCTCCGTAATGCTGTGGAGAGATCCCTGGGTTGGTTTTGTGCTCGCTTTCTCTTTCCCCCAGTCCTGCCCTAAGAGAGTGTCCATCCCTGTAGCAAGAGGACCAGGAGGTGGAAGGAGACCTCTTTCTTCTTTTCCTCTCTTTTCTCTCACCACTTTGCTCAGAAGGCAGCCTAAGTCACAGGGAAATCTGTCTCCCTGGCCACAATAGCCAGGGAAAGGGACTCCTAAGAGCTGGAAAATGTCGGGGAGATACGAGGGAAAAGAGAGCATTTCTGTGGGATATATAGCCAGTAGTGGATATTACTGGGTCACAGAGTTTGGACTGTTCTTGCGGTTTTTAGAAAAAAAAAATTTTTTTTAATGTTTATTCATTTTTGAGAGAAACAGAGACAGAGTGCAAGTGGGTTAGGGGTAGAGAGAGAGGGAGACACAGAATCCGAAGCAGGCTCCAGGCTCCGAGCTGTCAGCACAGAGCCCGACGCGGGGCTCGAACTCACGGACCGCGAGATCGTGACCTGAGCGGAAGTCAGACGCTCCACCGACTGAGCCACCCGGGTGCCCCTGTTCTTGCAATTGATGACTGATTTGCATTTCTCTGGTGCTGAACATATTTCAAAAAATGTATATCTTTTGGGGTGCCTGGGTGGCTCAGTCGGTTAAGCATCCGACTCCTGATTTTGGCTAAGGTCACGATCTCGCAGTTCATGAGTTTGAGCCCTGCATCAGGCTCTGCGCTGAGAGTGGGATTGCTTGGGATTCCCTCTCTCCTCTCTCTCTGTCCCTACCCCACTCATGCTCTCTCTGTTTCAAAATAAATAAATAACATTAATTTTTTTTAATTTACATAAAATCCTTTTATGTAAAGTGCTCATTTTTTCTGTTGAGTTCTCTATCTTTATAGGGATTTGTGGACGTTCTTTATGGTGTTAATATATGTGTTGCAAACATTTTCTGCTGTTCTGTGGGCACATTTCCTGCTTCCTTAGTGGAGTTTTGAGGACTTAAAGTTCTTATTATTTCTTCTTTTTGTTTTCTTTTAATTAGGAGGGAAGGTTGGGGAAGGGCACCCTTCTCTAAAAGTTATTAACTTTTGGGGCGCCTGGGTGGCTTGGTCGGTTAAGCGTCCGACTTCGGCTCAGGTCATGATCGCGCACTCCGTGAGTTCGAGCCCCGCGTCAGGCTCTGTGCTGACCGCTCAGAGCCTGGAACCTGTTTCAGATTCTGTGTTTCCCTCTCTCTCTGACCCTCCCCCGTTCATGCTCTGTCTCTCCCTGTCTCATAAATAAACATTAAAAAAATTTTTAAAAACAATAAAAAAAATAAAAGTTATTAACTTTAATGAATTCCAACGTACCCATTTTTTCCTTAAGTATTCCTGCTTTTTGTGGTCCACTGAAGAAACCTTTGCCTACCCTAAAATCAGAAGATATTGTCATATGTTATCTCTGAGAAGATTTAATGGCTCATCCTGCACATTTAAATCAATAATCTGGGTCACAATCTCGCACTCCGTGAGTTCGAGCCCCGCGTCAGGCTCTGGGCTGATGGCTCAGAGCCTGGAGCCTGTTTCCGATTCTGTGTCTCCCTCTCTCTCTGCCCCTCCCCAGTTCATGCTCTGTCTCTCTCTGTCCCAAAAATAAATAAATGTTGAAAAAAAAATTTTTTTTAAATAAATCAATAATCTGGCTGGAATTGAGTTTTGTGATTAGGGTGAAGTCAGGGATCTGTCACCAACCACTTCAGGAAGAAAGCCTCCTCTGCCCGTCACACAGCAGTGTTACCTTTGTGAGAATCAGGTGATGCACATGTACGGGTCTGTGTTAGGACTCTACATTCTGTTCTACTAACCTTGCCCAAACTTATATTAAATAAGATAATTGTGTAATAAGTCTCACTATGCTCCAGTCTTTGTTCTCCAGTGTTGACTTGGCTATTTGTGTCCCTTTGCATTTCCTGTAACACTTAAAACCGGCTTGTCAAGCCCCGCCCGCACCCCAAGAAACATCCTTCTGAAATTTGACTCTGATCGCATTGAGTCTATAAATCAGTCTGGGGAGAACCGACATCTTCGTTAGAGTGCACACTCTATTTCATGAACATCGTATATTTCCTTATTTTTATAGATAGTCTTTAAGGTCTCTTGTGATTTTTAGTTTTCAGTGTGGAGGTCTTGCACACCTTTAGTTGTACTTATTCCTGTGTCCTTAAAACATTTTATGCAATTGTACATTGTATTTGCAAAATGGAAGTTAACTTTTCTTTTCTATATGGTTTGTATAAAGAAATACGATTGATATTTATATATTGACCTTGTAGATCAAGGACTTTTAAATTCACTCACGACGTTTTAAAATTCCCTTATTCACGGGGCACCTGGGTGACTCAATCGGTTAAGCGTCCGACTTCGGCTCAAGGTTTGCGAGTTCGAGCCCCGTGTTGGGCTCTGTGCTGACAGCTCAGAGCCTGGAGCCTGCTTCAGATTCTGTGTCTCCCTCTCTCTCTGCCCCTCCCCTGCTCACGTTCTGTCTCTGTCTGTCTGAAAAATAAGTAAAACATTAAAAAAAAAGTTTTGAATTCCCTTATTCATTCTCCTAAGTCTATTAATTCTACATCTATGTCCTTGCCTTCTCTTCCTTATCCATCGCTGCTGACCCATTTGGGGCAGTGCACAGAAGAGAAATGAAATGAAGTCCAGCTCACCTTATGCCCCCTAGATGCTGCCACGAATGCACAAGCGAGCAACCTTACCCTGTGTGCCGCGGACTGCGACAGGGGACCGTCTTTTCAAATTGGCTGCAGACTCCCTTCTTGTGCTCGCATCATCAGCAGAAGCAGCCCCAGCTCCTGCAAGGCTAATTCTAATTTATCTTGGTTTGTTGTTGTCCTGTGACTCGGGCAAGACGCTGCATTTCTGTTTCCAATTAAGGCGTGATTAGCTCCCAGGCAAGAAACTTGGGGGGAAAGGTTGTGATAGAGAATCAGGAGGATTCGACTCGGTAGAGCATACTGGAACTTTGAGCATACTCCAGCCATCCTTCGTCTATGTTGCCCGTGCCCGTGGCCCTGCCTCACAATTGCAAGAGGGAAAAAGGGCAAATATACACTTTCCAGATCCCTGGGAGTGCTCTGCATGCCTCCTCACTTCTGCCCAGCCCGCAAACCCTTTACAAATGTCATTCTGTGACCAAGGAGTAGGGCACCCTCAGAGACAATGTTGTATAGGAAGAAGAATGAAGATATTGGAATTAAACCCTTTAAATGTGAACCTTGCACTTGCTAGCTGAGTTGCCCTGAGCCCAGTATCTCCCTTCACTGAGCCTGTTTCCCTACGTAGAGAAACGTGAACCTGAACCTGATACCTACTTGGCAACATTGGCCCAACGCCTAGCATGGCACCAGTTGATACGAGTTGGATCTCAGCTTGCCTCACTCACTGTCATTGTCATTGTCCATTGCCCGGACGTGGCTAGGATTTGAGTTTGGAAGCCCTAACTTGGTTCAAGCCCCAAGCCATTTACCATTTCTGTGGGGAAACTGAGACCCTGATAAGTGTCTTTCTCTCCAGTACCATTTAAAATACCCCCCTCAACTGTGCCCTCTGTATGTCCATCAGGGCAAAGAACTGTTAGTGGGCAAAGTGTCAGGACTAAAAGTATTCCTGAAGGACTAGTCAGAGGGTGGTCCCCAGACCAGTGGTATCAGCATCACCTTGCACCTGTTAGAAATGCAAATTCGTAGGTCTCTTCAGGGACCCAGCGAATCGGAAACACTGGGGAGAACCCGGCAATCCGTGTTTTGCCAACTCTTCCAGGTTTACTCTATTGCATGCTGAAGTTTGAGAGCCACTCGTCTAAGCAAGGACTGGAGACAATGCACACGCAACTTGGTGGTCTCCTCCCTGGGACGTGGAGGTGCCTGGTGTGCATACTGAGGGTCCCAGGCAACTATATGCAAAGCTAACGGTTCTCTCAGGAGGAGCCCACTGAAAAACATGACACGACACACCAGCTTCCTCCTAGGAGTCCTGACCCTTTAGCCTGGCATTCAAGGCTCTTCAGGTGGCATCTCCTTCCTCTTAGAGAGACTGCAAGGCTGCTCTGGTCCAGCTCCTTTTCTACTTTCTTGTGTGGACCCTGCTCATGTCTCCGCTGAGCTATGTTTATATACTACTATCTTTTACAGGCAATTCATACCTGGCATAGCCCTTCCAAGGTGTAAAGATCCAGATCAGCATTGCCAAACTGTGTTCCTCTTGATGTCAGTATAGGTTACTGAAAACAAGTTCTGTAGTCAAGTGCATGTGGGAAATCACGGCTTTCATGGGTTCCCTGCTGTAAGATTCACCAAACGTTCAATAAATTAATATCCATTGTAAATTCCCAAAGGAGTGGATGCAAGAGAGAGGATTTTCCAAACTGCTTTAAACATAAAACCCCTTTCTTCAAAGTATTTTGAGGGACCTCTTCCACGGGCCACACCTTCAGAAAGGCAGCTTTCGACTCATATATTTTCAAAGACTTCCTTGCATAGATTTCATCCATGGATCCAGTCTCCACCTGGGCTGATGATTAATGCTGTGCCCATTGTGCTAACACCAAACTCTGTGTATCTTAGGTGTTCGGTCAGATTTTCATGCTGCTGTTACTACGATTTTCCATTCGAATAACATTTCTCAAGTAACTATTTAACCTTCACAACATCTCCTTTTAATCATTGTACAATGAGGTCATCTTTAAGGTGCTTTAAGGTCCAGGTAGGGCAAGGGCACCTAGGTGACTCAATCAGTTGAGCATCTGACTCTTGATTTCAGCTCAGGTCACGATTTCACGGTTCATGAGTTCAAGCCCTGCATACGGCTCTACGTTGACAGTGCAGAGCCTGCTGGGGACTCTTTCTCTCCCTGTCTGTCTGCCCTTCCCCTACTCACTTTCTCTCCCTCTCTGTCTCTCTCAAAATAAATAAAAAACATTAAAAAAAAAAGATCTAGGTAGGGTATTAGATTTCATCAACTGTTAAGAAGTGGTATTTGCAGGGTGAGCTGGACAGCAGTCCAAGTGCCTTGATCCCCAGTCCGCGTTCATCTGGGTCTTAACAGGCTCTGGGGGAGGACCAGGTCTGGGACGTTCCCATACGCTTGAATGGCCCACGGTCAACAGAGGGAGGAACACGAGGGTGTAGGTGGCAGCAAAAGTCTGTCTGGTTGTTCCTCCTCCTCACTGCCCAGCATAAAAAAATATTTGATACAGAAGGTACAAACTTCCATTTATAGAGTAAGTCATGAGGCTGTATATACAACACAGTGGCTACAGTTAATAATACTCTATTGCTATCTGAAAGTTGCTAAGAGAGCAAATCTTTAAAGTTCTCATCACAAGAACAAAACTGTAACCATCTGGTGATAGATGTTACTAGACTTACTGTGGTGATCGTTGCGTTGTATCTACAAATATTGAATCATGATGTTGTACACTTGAAATGTTACATGTCGATTACACCTCAATAAAAAGAAAAAGATAAAAAGATTGGATTTCACAACACGTTGTACACCTTAAACTCACACAATGTTATCTGTCAGTCATACCTCAATAAAGAATGAAAAAATAATGGTCGTTAGCAAGCACAACGTGGCAATTCTGGCTTGTCTAGAAACCTGGAAAGAGCCTTTCCTGAAAAACTCTAATCAGAAGAGCTGATTGGCCCAGCAATAAACAAGTGGAGACAGGACAGTGATGAGCCAGCGGCATGAAGCCACTGATTTCTCTGCTGGTTCTAAGACTTAGTTGGCCTCCCAGAAAACGAGACACCAGTCTCCCAATCACAAGCCATTCAACAGAGGCAATGTGACATCTCAGCATCTGCAAACAGGGATTCGCGGGGCGCTAGGGCCTTGAGATCCGGTCGGGGCGTGGCCACTGCCCAGCCATTAGGTCTATCTGCCTTAGTTTCACAGAGGCAAAATGATGATAATGTTCAAAATATTCCTTGACTTCTTTAAGTGAATCGATTTTTAGCACAATGGCGCAATAGGTGTTTTGCTCCCTGTCCCCACTTACCCCAGAACACCCAGACCTTAAAGGAAATTCACTTTTGGGGTTTTGTTTGCAGGAAGTAGGGAAAATCTCTGAGGAACTCTCCCTCCTAAAGAAAGGGTGACAAGCTATGATCCAGAGCCAGAGCTGGAAGCATTGAGTGGTGAATAAGTTCAAGGAGGGAGGTTGCCCTGCGGGCGATGCTCGGATTTACAATTGTGACCTCAGGCAAGGAAGGGGAGTTGAACAGAAATCTCGCAAGCCTCTGGCTACCAGCACCAGCAGATGCACGTTGTGTTAATGTGTTTACATAGCTGCAAACATCGTCCCCCTGTGCCCCACTCTTCTTCCTTTCCAGGATTTTTGTGTTTATCCTTATGCGCGTATTTTTTAGATGAATTTTATATTGTGGTATCAAGTTCCAACGCGATTTTACAGATTGTTTCAGAAAGATTGACATTTTTACAATGTCAGACTTTCCTGTGTGTGGACAGGATGTGTCTGGAGACGCTGTCTTCAGGTGACAGAATTTCTCAGCCCTGCTACAGGTTATCACTGTTCATTGAGAAAGATGGCTTTAATGAGGTTGAGAAGGCTGATCGGAGGGAGAGTTGGTTCAATATGTCATTGAAATAAAAAGGCATTCCATTTAAAAGCCTCTCACTGTGGTCATCCCCTGGGCCAGGCACTGTATCATGTGCTGTTGCGGAAAATACAAGGTGAGCCACCCAAGGTGGCTACTATCAAAAAGAGCAGAGGGGTGCCTGGGTGGCTCAGTGAGTTAAATGACCAACGCTTGATTTCAGCTCAGGTCATGATCTCACAGCTTGAGCTCAAGCCCCACATCAGGCTCTGCACTAACAGTGTGGAGCCTGCTTGGGATTCTCTCTCTCTCCCTCTCTCTTTCTCAAAATGAATAAAAGATCTTTAAAAAAAGAGCAGGAAATAACAAGTGTTGAAGGATGTGGGGAAATTGAAACACTTGCACAGCGTTGGCAGGCATATAAAATGCCACCGTGCAATGAAAACCAATATGGCAGCTCCTCAAAACATTAAAAATGGAATTGCCCTACGATTCAGCAATTCCACTTCCGGGTATATTCCCCAAAGAATTGAAAACAGAGTCTCAAAGAGACATTTGTACACCCATGCTCATAGCAGCGTTATTCACAATAAGCAAAAGGTGAAATCAACCCAAGCATCCATCGACAGATAAACGGGTGAACAAAATGTGGCATATACATAGCTTTTAAAAAGAAGGAAATTCTAGCCCATGCCAAAACACGCATGAATCTTGAGGACATGACCCTAAGTGATATAAGGCCAGTCGTGAAAAGACAAATACTGTGATTCCGCCTATGTGAGGTACCTAGAGGAATCAAAGTCATAGCGACGGAAAGTCGAATGGTGGTCGCCAGGGGCTGGAGGGGAGGAGAGATGAAGAGTTGTTGTATAAAAGGTGTCGATCTTTCAGTTTCCCAAGGTGACAAGAGTTCTGGAACTGGGTGGTGGTGATGGCTGCACAACTGTGAATGTCCTTAATGTCACTGAACTACGCATTTATAAATGATTAAGATGGGGGCACCTGGGTGGCTCAGTCGGGTGAGCGTCTGACTCTTGGTTTCAGCTCAGGTCTTGATCTCACAGTTTCATGAGTTCGAGCCCTGCATCTGGTTCTGTGCTGGCAGTAGGGGAACCTGCTTGGGATTCTCTCTCTCCTCTCTCTCTGCCCCTCCCCCGATCTCACTCTGTCTCTCAAAATAAATAAATAAACTTTAAACAATTTTTAAAAAAAAACCTCTCTCTCCCTCTGCCCCTTCCTGGCTCTCTCTCTTACTCTCTCTCTCTCTTTCTCTCTCTCTCTTTCTCTCTCTCTCTCTCTCTCTCTCTCACACACACACACCCTGACAACAAATGATTAAGATGATAACTTCTATGTGTGTGTGTGTTTACCAGAATTAAAAATCAAAATAACGAAAGTAATTTTTAGAAAGGTGAGCTAGAAAACGTGTATATGTTCAGGGAACCCAGGGGAGGAAGAACAGTGGCAGGAGTCACAGGCCACAGGCCACCAGGAGAACAGCTGGGTGGCGTAGGCCTGCTTCAACAGCAGGCCTGCTTCACTCCCAGGCTCCGGAGGTTGGAGGCCACAGGGAAGGACTCCAGGCTAACAGACTAATGGCCAGAAGAGGCCATCCCAAAGACCACCACCACATTGGCTTGGTCATTTGGTATGCTCAATGGGCTCCTGAAACATAAAGATCACTCCTGATTTAGGGGCGCCTGGGTGACACAGTCAGTTGAGCATCCCACTCTTGGTTTTGGCTCAGGTCATGATCTCCCCAGTTTGTGGGTTCAAGCCCCAAGTCAGGCTCTGCACTGATAGGACAGAGCCTGTTGGAGATTCTCTCTCTCCCTCTCTCTGCCCCTCCCCCACTGGCGCACACACTCTCTCTCAAGATGAATAAATAATAACTAAAAATATCTATATTTATAAAAAAGATCACTCCTGATTTGTGAATTCCCTCCTTTTCTCCTTCTCTGTGTTCACACTCACACATCTTTCTTAGCTGCTCTGACCTTTGGTCTTGCCACCGACAGATGTTGGAGCTCAGGCCGAGTTCTGGGCACCATCCACAGCACCCCAGTAAATGACACACATTTCTGCTGCTGCAGAGGCTTCCATGTTCCATTTCAGAAAGTCACATTGTTTATTACATCGGGCCGAGGCACACTGTGGAAGGTGAATCTGTGGGCCTGTAGGAACTGCAGAGTTGACAATTAATTGGAGAAGTAGATGCTGGCATTAAACATCCAAAGGAATCCGTTAAAATGTATCTAAATATATCTAAATACTGAGGAACAAATGCGGCCGAAACGCTTTCAGCAGGATTCCTAGGAGATCACGAAAGCCTATGAAACCAAGCTCACATGTCAGTGCCAACAATAGTTCATAAAGGTAAAAAGAGGCCAATCTTCTTAGTGAAGTATTTTTTTTTTTTGGCTTTGGAAATTATTTTTTTATTTTTATTTTTTTACATATCATATTGGCAAAAATTTATTTTTTTTTAATTTTAAATTGTTTATTTTTTTTATTTTTTTTATTTTTTACTATATGAAATTTACTGTCAAATTGGTTTCCATACAACACCCAGTGCTCATCCCAAAAGGTGCCCTCAGTACCCATCACCCACCCTCCCCTCCCTCCCACCCCCCCATCAACCCTCAGTTTGTTCTCAGTTTTTAACAGTCTCTTATGCTTTGGCTCTCTCCCACTCTAACCTCTTGGCTTTGGAAATTATATTATGTATGTCATGTATGGTAACATGTAATGAATGTATAATTGTTACTTTAAGATGAATTACTGCATACATATTTGTAATGTCTGGCTGTTAATTTCTAATACGCTAAATATCAGTAGCTATAGCCCATATATAAGCAAGCTCTTTTGTTGGGGGGGGGGGTTCATCCATAACTTGTAAGGGTGTAGAGAGATCCTGAGGCCAAGCGTTGGGGGAACCACTGATGTAGAAGTTCCCCAGGAGAGGAAAGATGTGTCCCAATGGCTACAGCAACCCAAATGGGGGGTCGTCAGAACTACCACCTGACGGATGTGGGCCATCAGGGAGGTGTCAGTCCCTATATGTGTCGTGACTTGTCCTGTCAATATGGCTGGTCAACCCCCGTTACATCACTCCCTCCTGTCCCACTAGGTCTCCTGTGAGACTAAGAACAGTGGGTTCTGAGTCCTCTCTGCCCTCTTCTTCTGCCCTGGAGAGCCCCCTGGAATCTGGCCAGGCTCTCCTCTTCAGTGAGTCCCTGTGTGACCTTGTCTTTGCACCAACCATCCACGGAGCCAGTTCTCCCGACAAGAGCAGATGCTCTCCAGTACTTGCTCTCCACGTGATGAGGAATCATGATGACCATCAACATTGTTAATGTGTAGAAAATAACGGCCCCTCAATTCAACTTCCCTATCTGCAGAATAAGTATACTATTTCCCGACTTCCGTGCCTCCTAAGGTTGCTTCAAGAAAGAAACTGGTTAATGTGTCTGTCAGATAGGTGCTCGTGGCCCAACTCTTGAAAGCGGTCAACACAAGACACAGGAGGGAAGCTCAGTCTCCCTCTGGTGTCAGGCTGGTTGGTTGGGCTCCCGATGCCATCATGTACTTGTGAGCTTCTCTGGGTGACACTCTAACTCGCCTGTGCATCTCCATCTGTAAAATGGGAATGATGGAAATACCGGAAGTTCAGGTTGTAGCAAGGACGGAACAAGAGAAGGCGTGGAACACCGCGTGTCAGTGCCCTGAACCTAGCAAGCATTCAGTGGGTGCTTTTCCTTATAACATGAAGGGAGACACCTGGTTTTTATTACAGAGCTTCACCGGATGGGATATTATCTCTGTTTCTGCATGTTCTGCCTGTGGTTTTTCGCTGGATTCTCACAGCAAGTCTGTGAGATGAGTCTCATTACCTGCATCTATCTGACAGATCAGTAACCTGAGGCTCAGGAAGGCCAGGGGACCAAGTCACACGGCTCGTAAGTGACAAAGCCAGAATGCCAAGTCCTAGCAGATGGAGTCCAAGACCCTCCCTCTTTTTCACCTCTGCCTTGGCTGTGGGATCTTCTCTGAGTCTCTTGGTCTCCGAACTGCTGGACAGCCATGGCCACCCCCTAAATCCAGCCCCACCCACCCAGGTCTTTGTAGATCCTCTGTCACCAGAAATACTTCTCAGGGAAGAGCATGTGACCGTGGGTGGGCTTCTGGGGACACGTAAATTCCTGTCCGTGCTCGGGGTTCAGTAAACATTCCCTGAGGACCGACTGTGTGCCAGGCCCTGTGCATGGTGGTGAACCACACATTCACACACACACACACACACACACACACACACACACGAGAATTCTGCTCATTTTCCTCCCTTTATTAATACTAAGAGAACCCTGGAAATACTCATTTTGAACCTACTAAGGCTAATTTCAAAGTCTCCCAAGATGACGCTGACCGAGGGGCAGCAGTTACTGTGGCTTTTTGATCCCCCCACCGCCTTTGGGAAATGCCTTTACATGAATAAACAGTTTGCTGAGCAATGTGATGGTGTAAATGAAATTGTTAGGGAGGCTGTTTAACCTCCTCAACAGATGAACCCCCTGAGCATTCTTAAATGAAGCTTTTTATAGAAAAGAACTCTATGGGGCGCCTAGGTGGCTCAGTCAGTTAAGTGTCCGACTCTTGATTTCGGCTCAGGTCATGATCGCACAGTTGTGAGTTTGAGCTCCACATCAGGCTTTGCACTGGCAGCGTGGAGCCTGCTTGGGATTCTCTCTCTCCCTCTCTGTCTGCCCCTCCCCCTGCACATGCTGTCACTGTCTCTCTCAAAATAAATAAATATTTTTTTTAAAAAAAGAAAATAACTCTATGTTAATTATAAATCACCCTTATCTATTTCTTAATGTATCTCCCTAAGCCCCACCCGCTTCTTTAAAGATATAGAATAATCCAAGCTTTCTCCGATTCGGCCTCCATCGCAGAAATGGTACGGTTTCTATGTTTGCACACACCATTCATCTTCAGAAAAGGGTATTTGGCCCTTATCTTTGTATCTTTGTCCTCTGTTACCAACACATCAGCTGTCATTCTGCTTTGTGCAGACTTCCCGGGGTCCCATCACCGCTGAGTAAATGATGCAATTCTACGTGAAAAGCAGTGATGGGAGAGTTGGCAGAGGGAAAATGCGTCGGGCAGACGTGTTCTTTGTGACCATGCTTTCCCTCAGCCACAACTGTAAGCGAAATGGGAGTACCATTAGGTCAGTTTCCAACAAAAACTGTTGCCAGGTCTCTGCGAACACGGCTGTCCACATTCTGCTCCTGTGCCCATCCGCCACGTGAGGAGGGGGGAATACGACATCCTCCTGCACCACAATTACTAGCGATTTCCTGGAAGTCACTCCTACTATGTTATTAACGTCAGCTAACGATTTGCAACAACGTGGATGGAGAGTATAAAGGGAAGCGAAGCGAAATAAGTCAGAGAAAGACAAATACCATATGACCTCACTGATATGTGGAATTTAAGAAACAAAACAGATAAACTATGGGACGGGAGAGAGAGAGGGAAACAAACCATGAGAGACTCTTTTTTTTTTTTAATTTTTTAACGTTTATTTATTTTTGAGAGAGAGGGAGAGACAAAGTGCGAGTGGGGGAGGGGCAGAGAGAGAGGAGACACAGAATCTGAAGCAGGCTCCAGGCTCCGAGCTGTCAGCACAGAGCCTGATGTGGGGCTCGAACCCATGAACCACAAGATCATGACTCGAGCTGAAGTGGGACGCTTAACAGACTGAGCCACACAGGTGCCCCAAGAGAGACTCTTAAAGTTAGAGAACAAACTGAGGGTTGATGGAGGGAGTCGGGTGGGGGATGGGCTGAATGGTGATGGGCATGAAGGAGGGCACTTGCTGGGATGAGCACTGGGTGTTGTATGTAAGTGACGCGTCACTGAATTCTACTCCTGAAGCCAATACTACACTATATGTTAACTAACGAGAATTTAAATAAAAATTTTAAAAAATTAATGTCAGGTAACGTAGTAGCCGTGGTCTAAGTTCACCGAGCATTTACCATGACAATCAGAGTTCTAAACGCCTTTCACGCATCAGGCCATTTAATCCGCCAACGATCATAAGGTTGTAGCTATGAATACAGCACTCCCGCTTATCCAGGGTTTCACCTGCCCAGGTTCATTATCATCGTAGTATCTGACATATCATCAGAAAGTCATTAGCAGCCTAACACTTCATCACATGCCTCCATCATTCGCCTGGCTCTTCTCATTGGGCAGGCATTCATCACCTCACACCCTCACAAGAAGGGTGAATACAGCACAATAAGATATCGTGAGGGAGAGAGACCCCTCATGTAACTTTTTTTACAGTAATATGTTATAATTATTCTCTTTTATTATTAGTTAGTATTGCTATTCCCTTCCTGGGCCTCATTTGTAAGGTAAACTTTACCATAGGTATACACGTAGAAGGGAAAAAAAAACGTATATAGGGTTCGATACTATGCATGGTTTCAGGCACCTACGGGGTAGCCCCTGCAGATTTGAGGGGACTGCCGTATTCCCCTTTGTCAGAGGAGGAAACTGAGACGACAGGAAGTTGGGCGACTTACCCAAAGTCAGTAAAAGAGGCCAGTCTCCCACACTCCCACTAAACACCATGCAACACAGCTTCTCCAGAGATCTCTTGGTCTGTCTCTCGATCTGGCATCTCGATGCCAACTTTCCAGTCGCCCTGGAGTTTCTGTGTTTGGCTTCTGTTTCAACCAACTCCGTAGGTCTTTGCAAACAAGTTAATGTAAATAAGTTAAAATACATTACCTTGTTTAACTCAAATGATGTCTGTCTTCTCGCACAGGTCACGTCAGCTTCATTTGAATAAGTTGGGGAAGATGAACAAATTTGCTCCTTGTCACATGGCTGTATTTTATAGTTCGGCCTCCACTCCCTCCCGCCCTGGGACACCAGCAGACACAGCTGTGTCGGAGAAGGGACACGGATATGGGGGAAGGGGGGTGCAGGACAGCAGGAGCAGATCAGCTGGCATCATGCTCCCCCTGGCCTTTCTCCCCACTGGGACCCCGGCTAGGACTCTGGGCTCCTGAATCTGAGTCTGCCCTCTGACCCTGACCCTTTCTATCCCGAGGTTTATGTATGGCAACTCCCTTAAGGTGGTGAGCAGCGACTGGCTTACTCCTGGGGGAGCAGGGGTCAGGACGCTTGAGAATAGAGAGGAGAGAACCAATCCCACTCGCAATCCAGAACCGACCTCTGCCGGTCCCCGGGATCGTAAAGGAGAGCCGCTAAATGTGACGATGGGCGTTTATCATCAGAGAAAACACACTGAACTCTGGTGCCGTGTCATCAGCTTTACGTTTCTTCCCTGTCACTTTCCTTTGCTCTAAGTCTCTTTTATTCTCATCCCTTATTAAATCTTCTTGGTATTCTTTGGTATTGCCCATGCTTCTCCAACTGCCTCAAATCTCCTTTGTGAAAAGCTGAGTTGTAGGGAGGTAAACGATCGTGAGGGACGCGCCCTTGCCCCTGTGACGCCTCCTACCCCCTCAGAGAAGCGTTTCAGAGTCAGGCAGGGCCTGGCCCTGGAAACCTCTGCCACCTGAGGAACAGCAATGAACCTGACTGCACGCTTCCCTTCACAAACTCAGCCGTAGGTTTTGGGGCAGCTTGTTTCCAGTGGCCCAGCTAGGAGGCACCTTCCCACAACAGGGGACCCCAGATCCCCGGAAGCCTGTCTCTGGATCTCTAGTCAAGCCATTCCGGAGGGTGAACATCTGAAAGCTGACCGTGAATCTGGCACCTCTCTGAGTGGGAACGTGTGGAGGAAACACACACGTGCCTGTCCGGTCTGTTGGGCCAGAGAGCCTGCGTGGTCTCTTCTGCCTCTGCCAGCAACAAAACGTGTAAAACAGTCAGCACAAAACCGTCTCTGGGCAGAGAAGGCCTTGGGCACCCGAGGCAGAAATCCTATAACGAGCAGGGCTCTCGGCCAAGACACATTTGAACAACGGTGAGAATTGCGTGAGCACTTTTGTTTCCCCGATGTGGCATTCTTTCTAAGCAGAGATCCTGCTAGCTGGGCAAGAAGCCACCCCATCGCCCCACATTTATGGAGGGGAAGTTCAAAGTGTGGACGCATCCGGGATGCTAACCAAGGTCATGGTTACGGAGGGATGGTCGACGATAGAGGTGACTTCCCTCCGTTAGGCTGTGTCCTCTTTACCAGGACATCTGCCTTCAGGCAATATCAGTGCTGGATGCAAGTTGCATTCAGCTTGCAACGTTGCTGCAAAGGTGCTCGTTTGAAGAAAGCTCGTGATGAATCCTGAAAAGGAAATAATCCTGAAAAGAGGCTCTAAAGTACACCTACCCGCCTCCGTATCAGTGCACGACAACCCAGCGAAGTCCCACTCCTGGCTCAGTCAGCTGGCTTCCCTGCTGCTTATGGCTTCTGGCAGCACAGAGCTCCAGAGGGAGGCTCCAGCAGGTGGGCCAGGTGGCGCCCTTAGATGCTTTTTTGGTGCCTTGGGAACGTGTCCTCTGTTTGATAAGTTCCCGTAGGGCTGCCTCAAACAAATGTAGCAACATCAAAACCAGAAATTAGACCTATGTCCCTGTTCCTCTTCCTTTGTCATCACTGGTCACCCAGATATGGCCTGGTCGCCACAGTTAGGCTCCCATGGAAGTTGAGATTTTCCTTGAAATTAATTAACAGACTATGAAACCAGGCCCAGGCAGCAGCTTTCAGAGGTTCTCATGAGGGCTAAAATCAGCACTGTTCCTATACCGGGTAGGTCCGTTGTTCCTTTTCTGCCCACATCACCCGCTGGTGGGGGAAGTGATCACATCCACAGGTCCTACTGAAGGGATAGCCTGAAGTCAGCCATAGTTGACTACAGATAGACCTCAGACCAGGAGGTGGGGAAAGAAAGCGAGAGGGCAGTTCCATGCGCTGGGTGGAGTCTAACAGGTTTCTCTATCAAAATGTGAATTACAAAACCCAGATGCTGTGATCAGATCCTGGGTCATGTAGATCTGGGCCCAAGCTGCTGCCATGATGAGCCAAACTCACAGTTATCAAGTCATAGACCCTTCGTGAGTGTCTATGATGGGAAGGAATCAGAAGAAGCAGAAACGGGAAAGGCCTAGGGCCCAAGAGTTAGAGAGCCCAGGGTCTGACCTAACAGACTCTGTCCCACGAGACTTTACTTTCGGCCCTTAGAAGCCTGAGCAGTTACCTTCTGGGCCTTCATGAATAATCTCCCTTTTCTTAAACCTGCACAGAGCAGATTTTGTTTCTTGCTGCTCTGCGTAACCCAAACAAGGCAGCACCTTACCCTACTGTGAAGGTCAATCGTGGTGGGGTGTGTGGTCAGGCCAGTGAGGCTGCTGCTAGAGCAGCCCCTGTCCCCTGAACTAATGCTGTGTCTCAGGATTGCAGGCACACACTGGCCAGGTGGCGGGGATGTTTATGGAGGCAGAGCTGCTATAGAAAGTTCTCAAGGAGGAAAAGCAAAAGTGTTACAATGAAGCAGATCCGAGGTATTTCTTTGGTATCTTCTTTATCTCAGTTGGGCTCTGTGCTGACGGCTCGGAGCCTGGAGCCTGCTTCGGATTCTGTGTCTCCCTCTCCCTCTGCCCCTAACCCACTCGCATTCTGTCTCTGTCTCTCTCAAAAGTAAACAAATATTTAAAAGAAAAATAAATAAATAAACATTAACAAATCAAAAAATAATAAAAGTTAAAATTAAAATATATCAAGAAAATACATGTATGTGTGTGCCCTTGATAAAGCTTCCCAGTCTAAAATACCTCCATTTGCACCTGTCAAGAATATACTTTGATGTACGTGGAGATTGGGAATCCTAAGATTGCATCCTTTCTGATAAAAAACAACTTAGGCCAGCATTGTATATTAAGTAAACGCCAGAAATGAAAGGCCAACTTGGCCGTAAATCGGTTCTCATGCATTCTCAGATTTGTATATGGATTCTGCTCTACCCCCATAGACTCCTAGGTTTACTATTATATCAGTTTCAATAAGGTTTATACAGTAAATTGTAATGGCTGATAAAGCGCACGTGCAATCATCATTTTACTTCTCAAAAGTATCTTTGCTCTTCTTCCTTGTGAATGGTCAAGCGACTCGAACCAGTTAATTAAAAATGGTTGGGATTCTTACTGGAGTCGTGTTGTGCCTGTGTGCGTACACGTATAGTTTGGAAAGATTAATACTTTCATATATATTTTCCCAGCCAGGTATCTAGCATCTCTCATTGTTTTTTCAGTTTATGTATTTATTCTGAGAGAGACAGAGACGGCGTGAGTGGGGGAGGGGCAGAGAGACAGGGAGAGAGAATCCCAAGCAGGCTCAGCACTGTCAGCACAGAGTCCGACGAGGAGCTAAAACTTAACGAAACTGCGCGATCATGACCTGAGCCGAAGCCAAGAGTCGGACTTTCTTGACTGAGCCACCCAGGCGGCCCCTCATCTTACATTTTATCTTATTTTCAATGATGTTTTGTAGCTTTCTCCATTTGGTTTTGGTAGCTATGGTATTTTTGTTGCTACTGAGAATGGGGTATCTTTTCATTTCTGTTTCTAACTTAGTGTTGTTTGTGTAAAGAAAGCTGCTAGCACTTTATCGCCAACCAATCCACTCACCTCACTGTATTTTTTATTAATTCTCATATTGTCAAATAGATTCCCCGGATGTTTCTAGCAATTTTCACACAGGCACGTAAAATCGTTTTTTCTCTTCTTTTCCAAAACTTGCGTATTATAATTTCTTGCACATGAATTAGCTAAAATCCTGAAAGCAATTTTAAATCATACAGCATCCCTTTCTAGATCCTGACTTTACTTACATTGGCTTTGAATTTCTTATGATGACTGGCATTGGTTTTTCGTGATGAGTTAGGAGGCTTATGTTTTACTTTTGCTTGTAAGTTGTTGTTGTTTTCTTCTTGAGGTCAAGTTAATGTGCAGTAAAATGCTGAGAATGTAAGCATACAATCATGAGTTTTGCCAAAGGTATGTGCCCCTGTGACTAGTAGCCCAGAAGCTTTGGTTATTTACTGCTGCAGAACAAAGTGCTCCAAAACTGAGTACCTTAAGAACAATTTATTATTTCTCAAGATTCAATGGGTTGACCGCGGAGTTCTGCTTCACACGGTGGCAGTTGGTGATTGGGATGGCTGGAAGGTCCAAATAGGCTGGCAATTGGGACCCACTACCAGCTGAGACTACAGACCTAGGCCTCAGCTCTCTCTGACGTGGGCCTTTTCGGGTGACTGCCTGGGCGGCTGGGCTCCAAGAAGCATTCCAAGAAGCCAAGACTAGAGCGATGCTCCGTTAGGGCCCAGCCTTGAAAGTTACGTGAAAGTTACCCTAATAGGTAACCCTTTCTTCAGTCCTTATCTGTGACAGTTTTACTCGGTAAGGCGAATTTTCACTGTTCTTCCTGTTCAGAAACTAAGCCGTGAGCACAGTAACACGTTTTATTTTCCGCAACTCATTCAGTCCAAGTCTTACAAACCGAAATAGCATGTGGTGAAAAATAAAGTTCAGTGATTATGAAAAGGATCTGATGGCTTCAGTTTTATCAGCCAAATCTCTTTGAAACCTAGGAAACAAAGGCCACCATCACCTCCTCATTGGTTGGTCAGAAAAGGTCATTGCACTGGACCACATCCAATGAAGAGAAGACTTATGGTGGAAGAGTGGTGAAGTCACACTACAAAAGAACATATGGAGTAGGAAGGACTGCTAAGACCGTCTTTGGAAGCACTGCCAAGCTGCTCTGGATATAGGACATGTCTGTCATCCTAGATAGTTTCCATGTGCTTCCTTCTGGTCATTTCCCACCCATCACAACCAACCAATGTTCTGTCCCAATAGATTAGCTTTACCTGTTTTTAAACATCAGGTGGGGTACCTGGGTGGCTCAGTCAGTTAAGCGCTGGACTTCAGCTCAGGTCATGATCTCACGGTCCGTGGGTTCAAGCCCCTCGTCGGGCTCTGTGCTGTCAGCTCAGAGCCTGGAGCCTGCTTCGGATTCTGTCTCCCTCTCTCTCTGCCCCTCCCCCACTCACACTCTGTCTCTCTCTCTCTCTTTCTCTCTCTCTCTCTCAAAACTAAACACGAAAAATTTTAAAGATAAATAAAAATAAATAAACATCAGGTACATGGAGCCATGTGCTTATTCATTGTACTATTGGTAGGTATTTGGGTTGGTTTAAGGTTTTGTCTACCACAGCCAAGGTAGCTGCGAACATTCTTGTATGTTCATTTTTGGGGATGTATGTTTTCAATTCTCCTGGGAAACACCGAGGCAAGGAATTGCTGGGTCGCATGGTAAGGGCATAGTTAACTTTATGACACTCTAAAACTATTTTCCAAAGGTTACACCATTTTTTTACTCCCACTATGAGGTGTGAACGTTGCAGATGTGGCACATCCTGGCCGGCATTTAGCGCTATCAGTCTTTTCCATTCTTTTAAGTGTCTTTCACAGAACACTTTTTTTTTTTTTTAATGATGTCAGATTTATCAGTTTTTAAGAATGGATCATGTCTATGGGGATTAAGGAGCGCACTTGTGATGAGCACCGGGTGATGGATAGAATTATTGAATCACTATATATTGTACACCTGAAACTAATATAACACTGTGTGTTAACTATTCTGGAATTAAAATTTAAAAATATCTTTAAAAATGGATCAAGTCTAAGAACTCTTTGCTTTATCCCAGCTCGTGAAGACTTTGTCCTGTGTTTTATTCTGAAAGATTGATAGTTTCATATTTCCTATTTAGATCTGTGACACATGTTAAGTGTGGAGTTTAGGTCAAGATTAATTTGCATGTGATGTCCGGTTTTTCCAGTGCCGTCTGTTAAAGAGAATAATATGACTCCATTGAAATGTCTTTGCCCTTTTGTCAAAGCTCAACTGGCCACATATGCTTGGGCATATTTCTAGACTCTCTGTTCTGTCCAGTGGGTATTTGTGCCTATAGCTTTGCCAATAGTGTACTATTTTGATTAGAGTAGCTTTATATTAACCCTTAAAATTGGGTATTTGTAATTCCTCCAACATTATTTTACTTTTTCAAGTTATTTTGGCTATTTTACTTCCTTTGGCTTTACAAACACATTTTAGAAGCAGCTTGTCTATATCCCAAAAACTCCTACTTGAATTTTTATTTAAATTCCATTAAATCTGTACACCAATTTGGGGGAATTGACATCTTTACTATGTTGAGCCTTCCAAATCATCATTATAATATATCTCTCCATTTATTTAGGTCTTCTTTGATTTCTTTCTTCAGCGTTTTATAAGTTTCAACACAGAGATCTTATACTTATCACAACACAGAGCTGTTGTTAGATTTATAGCTACGCACTTCATTTTTTGGGACCATTATAAATGGTATTATTTTTTACAATTTCACTTTTCAATTGCTCATTGTTAGTATGTAGAAATACAGTTGATTTTTGTGTGTTGTCTTTGTATCCTGCAAACTTACTAAACTCACTTATGTTCTAGGACTTTTTTTCTACAAGATTTTCTACAAAGGCAATTATGTCATCTGCAAAAAAGAACATTTTTATTCTTTCTTTCCAATCTGTATGCTTTGTTTTCCCCCCACCTTGATGATCTAGCTAGGTCTCCTAGTGCAATGGTAAATAGCAAAGGTAAGAAGAGGCATTCTTGCTTTGCTCCCAGTCTTAAGGGGAAAGTGTCTAGTGACAGATACCAAACCACAGATCCAAGAAGTTCAGAGAACACCAAGCAGGATAAATCTATGCATAAAAGGAAAAAGGAAAAAAAGAAAACACACATAAGCATATTATAGTCAAACTTCTGAAAACCAAAGACAAAGACAAAATCTTTAAAGCACCCCCCGTCCAAAAATAACAAGTCACCTATAAAGGAACAAGGATAAGAATGATCACCAATTCTCATCAGAAACCATGGCTTTTTTTGTTTAAGTGCTGACAAAAACTGCCATTGCATGATTCTATACTCACCAAAAATATCCCTCAAAAGTAAAGACCTTCTCAGACTGACAAATATCAAGGACACTCATTGCCAATAGATTTACTCTACAAGTTCTTCAGACAGAAGGAAGTTGATATAGCCAGAAACTACTATCCACACAAAGAAATGTAGAGCATTGGAAATGGAATAAATATGGGTAAAATAAAACATTTATTTTTAATTGCTTCTCTTATCTGTTTAAAATCTGTTTAAAGCAAAAGTTATAGCAATGATTGTGTGTTTCCAGCATGTGTAAAAGTAAGAGGTATGACAGAAGGCACAAGGGATGTGCCTTAGTCTGTTTGGGCTCCTGTCACAAAACACCACAGGCTGAGTGGCTTGTAAAGAACAGAAATTATTTCTTACTGTTCTGGAGGCTGGAAGTCTGAGATCAGGGTGCCAGCATGCGTGAGTGAATACTCTCCTCCATATCACAACTTTTCCGTTGTGCCCTCACAAGGCAGAAAGGGCTGGGAGACTCTGTGGGTCTCTTTTATAAGAACATCAATCCAATACACGAGGGCTTCACCCTCATGACTCAGGAAACCCCCAAAAGCTCCCTCTCCAAAGACCCCCATTGGACATTAGAATTTCAACATAAGAATTGGAGGAGAAACACAAACATTCAGCCCATAGCAACATGGGTGGGAGGATAAGGAATGCAAGAGTCTATACTACATGCAGAGCAGTATAATATTATTTGAAACCAGATTCATATTTTATAAATGTATACTGTAAACCCTACAGTAACCACCAAAAACATTTAAAGCGAGATGTAATATTCTTTATCCAATAGAGAAGATAAAGAGAAATCATAAAAATGTTCAGTTAAACCCAGAAAAATCAGAAAAGGAGGAAAAAAGCACAAAAACAAATGTAACAAATGGAAGACAGCTAGCAAGCTGGTAGGTCTTAATCCAACCATATCAATAATCATTTCTAAGTGTGAATAGTTTAATATGCCCATTAAAAGACAGACATGATCAGATTGGATAAAAAAGCAAAACTCAACTGTATGCTGTCTAAAGAAAACCTACTTTATTTTTTTTTTTTTTAACGTTTATTTATTTTTGAGACAGGGAGAGACAGAGCATCAACGGGGGAGGGGCAGAGAGAGAGGGAGACACAGAATCGGAAACAGGCTCCAGGCTCCGAGCCATCAGCCCAGAGCCCGACACGGGGCTCGAACTCACGGACCGCGAGATCGTGACCTGAGCTGAAGTCGGACGCTTAACCGACTGAGCCACCCAGGCGCCCCGAAAACCTACTTTAAATATAAAGACATAAATAGGTTAAAGGTAAAAGGCTGGAGAAAGATACACCATTTTTTTTTTAACTAAGCCAAGGAAAGCCGGAGTAGATTCATAGACTTCAGACAAAGTAGATTTTACAACAAGGAAGATTATCAGCAACAATATGAAACCAAAAATAGTAATTTAAAGTCTCATTTAAAAATGTATTATATCACAGAAGAAAAGAAAATTTAGTTTTAGGGAATCTTAATGTTCAAACTGAGCTTTAATTTCACATATGTTTTTACTTAGGTTTTCTTACCGCGTGCATACATTTATTAAATAATGACTGACATTTTGTCACTCAGAAATAAATATTAACCAAAGTCACATACCTTTCCAATTCACACCAACAGTTTGTTACTTTGCATGAAGATTTCATCTTTTTAGGCAAAGTGGTAGGGGAACATTCCAGCAGTTCATGGAAAATGTTTCAGGCTGTAGACATTGAATGTGTTCTCTTCCCATTGTTGCTAGACGCAAATCCAATTGGGAATCCAAGTAGGAATGAACTGGGTTACATTCTCTGGCTATTGGGAATATTTTCTATGTGCTTGTCTGAAGGTAGATAAGAGAAAGGAAGCGAGGAGTTTGTCCCCTATTCCTGCAGTGTTTTCTGTCTTAGAGATATTAGAACATTGCAAGAACATCTGTACATATTCACCAGTAGATTTTAAGTCACTTTATCTCTGGGTTAGAAGGTAATATTGCTTTATAAAGTTATGTAAGATGAATTGACTAGTAATCCTTGATTTCAAGGCTGGATTATTTTATTACTAATGTATAGTCATATTCAAAGGGCTTATAAATAATGAACATACATTTGTGACCTAGAGCTGTGATATCGCCCCGGCAACCAATTTCAGTTAATGTGATTTAATTGACATGATGTCAGGGGTTTTGAAGCTCTCACTAAAGAGGCCAGAATAAAAGATTCCCAAGGTGGGCAACCCCAGGTAGTAATGATTCTAATGTGCTCACTAATCCATTTATAATGAAATTGTTATTGGCTGGATATTACAAATGATTAAAGTACCTAAAAGAAAGTAATGCATGTGGGCAGATTGTTACCTTAGAGCACCTTAAAATAGATTCCTGGGTGTTGATAACATTAATATTAATGAGCTTCATGCAGGACTGTAGGCAAATAGTTGCTGCAGGTGGCACAGCACAGCCCATCTGGGGGGGTGGGGGGTGGGGGGGAACCTGCCTGGCCGTGCAGAGCCTTGGCTTCTGGTTTGTCATTATCTTGTACAACTTCAGGCAAGACACGAAAGCTGTGTGCACGTGTGCCTCGGTTTCTTCGACTGCGAAAAAATAACAAATGATTTCCCAAAGTGATCTGTAGGCTCTCCTCAAATGAGAAGACAGCTAAGAATTTATGTGGGAGGGGCACCTGGGTGGTTCAGTTAGTTCAGCGTCGACTCTTGATTTTGGCTCCGGTCATGATCCTAGAGTCATGGGGTTGAGCCCTGCACTTGGCTCCCAACTGAGCCTAGAGCCTGCTGGAGATTCTCTCTCTTTCTCCCTCTTTTCCTCCCCCACTCGCATTCTGTCTCTCTCGCTCTCTCAAAATAAATAAAAATAGACATTTTAAAAAAAGAGCTTATGTGTGAGAGGATTAGAGAGAAACATCCCCAGTGTGGGTGAACAACAGGAGAATCACCTCAAAATGCAGAGGCACAAATGTCTCCATGTCAGTTATTCCACTGCTTGCCCGGGCAACAGGACTCTTGGTGTCGGGCTTCATGTGACCAATTGTCTTTTTACCAGGCCAGAAAATACCTGAGTAGTGTCAACACGTGACAGTGGTGTTCCTTTTAAACTACCTTCAAAATAAAGGAAATTTTTGCCTTCTTTCTGGGATTCTGAGTATACTACAAATCACCCCAAGTGCACCATTTGAGACAGGTGAATTTTAATGATATTCACAGAATCAAAGGATTACAGTGATTGTTTGTTTTATCACATTTCCTTTTATTTTCGAAATGCATTTTTCTCTGGGGAGAAAAAAATCTATATAAATATTTTATTTTATTTTATTTTATTTTATTTTATTTTTTAAGTAGACTTCATGCCCAGTGCAGAGCCCAGTGTGGGGCTTGAACTCACAATCCTGAGATCAAGACCTGAACTGCTATCAACAGTGGGTCGCTTAACTGACTGAAACACCCCAGTGCCCCCATAAACATAATTTTTATTAAAAAAAATTTTTTTTTAGTTTTTTCTTTATTTTTGAGAGGCAGAGAGAGAGAGAGAGACAGAGCGCGAGTGGGGAAGGGCCAGAGTGAGAGGGACACACAGAATCCGAAGCAGGCTCCAGTCTCTGAGCCATCAGCACAGAGCCCGATGCGGGGCTCAAACTCACAAACCGCAAGATCATGACCTGAGCCGAAGTCGGACGTTCAACCGACCGAGCCACCCAGGCGCCCCAACATAATTTTTATTTTAAAAACAAAAGAAGACAAAGATGCTGCAAAGGGAGGAAATTAACATTTATGGACCACTTTTTGCACATTATGCTTTGACTCCTGCTATCATCCCCCACATTTTCACGGTGCAGCAAAGCAAAATTCAAAGAGAAGTAAAACCAGTTTGTCTCAGCTCCCGTGGTTGGCTCTCCTACTTGTTTTGACCAGCTCCAAGCTCATTCTCTTTCCAACACATCACAGTCAATGAAAGAACCTAAACAGAAAGCCAAGAGCACAGTTAAATTCCTTTGAAAACGATTCAGTTTCCCCATGAAGAACACTGTCTCAAAATATTTACTTTTAGTATTTTTAGTCTTCATTCCCCATGGCAGACACTGAGTCTTGAAAGTTTTAAAGTCCTTTTAAACTTGACCTATTTCTGAAATTTAAAAAAGTTGATGTTGCAGTCAACAGACTCTTAGAAAATGCCAACTTGGAGGCGTCTGGGTGGCTGAGTCAGTTAAGTGGCAGACTTCGTCTCAGGTCATGATCTCACAGTTCTCGAGTTCGAGTCCCGCGTCGGGACCTGTGCTGATAGCACAGAGCCTGGAGCCTGCTTCAGATTATGAGTCTCTCTCTGCCCCTCCCCAGCTTGCACTCTGTCTCTGTCTCTCTCAAAAATAAATAAACGTTTAAAAAATTAAAAAAAGAAAATGCCAACATGAATACCAACATTTCCGATGGCTCCCCACGTGGAGTTACCTTCACCTATTTTAGCTGAATCTAAAGCGATCAGAGCTCTTAGATCAAAGCTTAGCTCACCCAAATTCCTAGGTGAAGTGAGAGAGAAACCCAGGACAGTAACAATGCCTTTTGTTTATCCTTGAAGTTTATAAAGTTCTAGGTTTGGACTTTGCAGCTACAAACTTCAAAATCTACTGCAGAACCAGGAATTCTGTTTATGATTAAATCAAGCTACAAGCACTTGATAGAGACTTCCCCAACCTAGAAATACTACCAAAATTTGGAAACTCACAACTGCACTGAAACCAGAAGGTGATGGGTAGTCAATTGTCAGGATCTAGTAAAAGTTTTCACTACATTAAGGCAGAGGAGTACAGCCAAACAAATGTCACTAGGTGGCCCCTGCTTTATCCCATGTACCAGCCCTGGTTGTTGGTTTTTTATTGTTGTGGTTGTTTGAAAGAAAGTAAAACTTCCTTCCCTTCTCCCTCTGTGTGTCTCCTGTAGCTTTCAGACATCAGAGTAGCTGCTGGTCTGCCAGCCGGGGGCTGTATCTCATGGTGGCCGAAGTGTTGTTCCTGTGTCTTTATCCCATGGAGGCCTTGTACATCCACATGGGGCCCAGAACTTCTAGAAGGTGCCAGGGCAAGAAGTGGTCAAGAAGGACTCTGAGCCTGGTGGCTTTCTAAGACGTTTGGGGTTCACATAGGGGAAGGGAAGGGAAAAAATAAGATAAAAACATAGAGGGGGGCAAATCATAAAATCTCCTAAATACAGAGAACAGACTGAGAGTTGCTGGAGGGATGGTGAGTGATGGATGGGCTAAATGGGTGATGGGAATTAAGGAGGGCACTTGTTAGGATGATGCATCTTCTAGATTAAACTATATTGGAGAGTCTAACTAACTTGGACTTACATAAAATTTAAATACATACATACATACATACATCTAGGAGTGAAAAAAGAAGTTTGGGGTTCATGTTGTGAGAACGTGGGAATGAGAGAAATAAAATTTTCCCTCCAAGCCAGATTGTAAATTCAGTGGGTGATGAAGTGGAAAAAACCTCCACTATGGAGTCAACATGGATCTCTATTTGGCAGGTTCTCACTCTAATCAGATCGAATGTATTGGCATCTAGAGGAGGAATCTCCATTAGAAGAGGGCTTGCTCAGCCATGCAGAAACAGGAGAACCAAGGCGAACAAGGATGGTGAGACGCTACCACGATCCAGCGGAGAGAGGTTCACACGTGGTAGACCTAGAGCATTAGGGTTGGGGGGGTGAAGACATCTCTACTCTAATGATGGATGTAGACATGGCAAATCATGGCTAACAGACTCTGAGTATTCTTGGATGGCCACTATGAGCCTCTCCCAACCATAAGAAGAAAGCATCCCGCTCTGATGTCCTTAATGGCATTGAACATTTCTTGTTTTTGACTCCCTTTGTTTTGCTTCTACCCTTACCAGTCGACCGTAGAATTACTTGGCTCCCTGCACAAGACCGCCCATGGGAAATTTATAGGCTCCCTTGGGCTTCAGAATTTTCTCTCCACAGTAGGGATTTCTCACTGCAAATCAGATTTGGGGCTCTGGTTATGGTTTAGCTTTGCGGTAACTCTTCTCCAGGGAAATAGCATGCGTCTCAGCTGGACGTGAAATATTCTACTTCTTGAGATGGTTCTCGTCAACTATTAATCTGGCCTGTTTATTTTCAACTTCGGTCCCGTTCATGAGCTTTATTAATGTGAAACCTGCCTGAGAGATGAATCCATTCTCAGGGTGCTGATAAAATGAGTGCAGATGAAGAAGCCGAGGGTCAGTGAAGGGGAAGAGTGTCACCACGTGAGGCCTCTTTGGGGAAGACTTTGTGTCCCCTTAATACCACCCACCATCACCATAGGCCTAGGACATGTTCACAGCCAGAGGTACGTCTCTGGAGGTGGGGACAGAGAGGGAAAGAGCACCTCAAGCTGTGTGACTCAGATTATCATTTCCATCACCCTTCATTCATCCCCGATCATCAGAGAACCAGACACTGGGATGGAAAAAGCTCCTGACTCACAGAGCGGTGATGCCTGGAAGGCTCTGAGAGGTGAAGAATCCTTGAGGCTACAGCACGAGTGCACAGCTGCACGTTGATAAAAATATTACAGAAGGAGAATACAGAGCATTAATGCTTGAATGAGTTCGTGTTAGAAGGAAGACCAAAAACAACATCCCATAATTGGTAAAAGGGCAGGTGTGCTTCAACAACAACACAGAGGGGAAAGGGGAAAGAGCCTTCAATATGAATGTGAGTCTTCTGGTAGATGAGAAAAGAGTTAAAGAGACAAGGGGAAGGTCCAGAGGGAAGGGCTGCAGGCAACACCAGCATTGACTTGGAAGGATTCAAGGACAGGGACATACTTGTCACAGAAAGTCACATGACCCAGCCTCCCAGAGGAAGGCCCCCTCTCAAGTCACCACAAAAGAAGGAAACTGGATTTGTTGGGTTGAATAGTCCTAGTGGAATTTTCCCGAAGTCTCCGGACATCCCTTTCCCCACTGGGCAAGTCTGCCATCAAAAGGCTCTCCAAAATAGTTTAATCTAGAAGATACATCTTGGTGAGTTTCTCTGGCACAAGGTGATGGCTGTTTCTTTCCCAGAGTTAGGAGGGCTTGGTCACCCAAGGGCATGGAGAAGAGATAGCAGGTCCACAGGCATCTAGGGACCTAAGGCTTGCCCCTGAGTTGGTAGAAAAATAATTCAGACAAAAACCCGGGGAGACAGGATAACACCCCCACCCAGGACACGTGATGAGAAGCTCCATAGAGAGATATTTTGGTCCTACAGCTGAAGAAGAATCTATTGTGCTTTACATCCTGGACTTGATTATGTGCCGCACGTTGGAGTGAGTGTTTCCACCAGAGCACATCCAGAACCTGTGCTATATTTGTTCAGCCAAGAGTCTTTCCATAAACCTGAGAGAAAGAGTGAAGTTATAAATATAGTCTCTAAATACACTTACGCGATAAAATTTGACTGAGAGGAGCCTCAAAGGGCAGGTTCTATTTATGTGCAGGGGGACAGGACTGCTTTCCATATGACAGCCAGGCAGCGGGACTTGGGAGAATTGATATGTTCAATGGGAATTTTTGAGTGGAATTCCAAAAACTACAAAGTGACCCCTCCATGGCTTCAGACCTTTAGCAGAGGAGACAAACATCTTAAGAGGCTCAGTATAGACAGGAGCAAAATGGCTGCCTCGGGCAGCACAGGAAATTTTACCACTGATATCTGACTCACATTCAGAGCTCGCTTCAGGCAGCACATATACTAAAATCAGAAGGATGCAGAGAAGGTTATCACGGCCCCTGTGCAAAGATGACACGCAAATTCCTGAGTTACACACTCATTTGTGCAAATCAATACTTAGCGAACACACATGGGGCCCCGCGTCAGAGCCTGCCAGAAGCGTTCAACCATTCCTCACTGATAAAATCCGGGTGGGAGTTAAACAGAGGGAATAAAGGATTGCCCCAGTGCAACCAGACTGAGATCAGTGAAGGGATAAAAGGAGTGACCTGAGAACGGTCAACCAACATCATAAATCCGTATATCAGTATCTGGATTTGAAGTCTTCCCATGACGTTACCGGTGCAAATGACCATGAGAACATGCAAAGAGTGTGTATACTTTTTAGGGGAAATCTTAGTATATTAGTTTCCGTTGCTGTTTTAACAAATTACCACAAACTCAGCAGCTTAAGAAAGAATACAAGTGTGTTATCTCAAAGTTCTGTAGGTCAGAATACACAAATCCCTTTGCCATATTCATTAGTTCTAGGGGTTAGGGGGGGACACCTTTTGAGGAGCCATGATTTTGCCTTCCATACTAGACAATATGTCTAATTGGGTTCTGCAAAGGCAGACCTTGATATGAGAATTCAGATGAAAGTAGTTAGGAAATGCTTCTGAGAAAAACCTGGGGAGGTGAAAGAGAAGTAGGATCAAGAAAGGAAAAAAAAATGCCGGGGCACCTGAGTGGCTCAGTGGGCTCAGGTCTTGATCTCATAGTTTGTGGGTTCGAGCCCCAAGTCGAACTCTGCACTTACAGCATGGAGCCTGCTTCAGATTCTCTGTCTCCCTCTCTCTCTGCCCCTTCCTTGCCTGCTGTCTCTCTCTCTCTCTCTCTCAAAAATAAATAAATAAACATTAAAAAAAAAAAAAGGGAAAACATGCCAAGCAAAGTATGACATCAAGCAAGGTCCCACAGAGTGAAATTGGGCTCAAACTTGCAGGGGGCTCTGGAGACCGGTTAGGCACACCTCAGGGACAAGGAAGATGGAGTGTTCATACCCCGCATCTCTCAACAGTTGGTCAAGGGCTGACCCTGGGCTGGGAGCACATGTCTGGCTCTTCACGGGCACTGGCCAAGGGGACCTGTAGCCCGAGGGAAGACTCGACATAGCGCAGGTGCTGGCCGCTGGGAGGAAATCACACAGGGAGCCAGTGTGCACAAACACAGTAACAAGAAGGGGGGATACGGGCACAGCGCGCTAACTATGGGGGATACGCCGTGTGCTACAACTTGGCTGCAGGGGATCCCAGCAGGAGGTGACAGGACCCAGTGCTCTGGAGAGCACCCCTGGCAGAATTGTTTCTGGGGAAACTAACAAGCTGGGAACCAAGTAGCCACAAGGCCCCAGAATCTGCAGAAACTATTAGCTACCAGCCACCGGGGGCAGAAGTTAAACTCCAGAGATGGCTGAATGGCATCGAAATTGCTGGGCTGTCCATTGCTGAGTTTGAGGAGCCTTTAACAGATAGACTCCTTGCCACAAAGCCTCGTTCTTGTCTTTGTCCATGTGGCTCTTTCCTTCAGGAATGTTCTCATTCTCCGCTTATCCAAATCTTACATATCAGTCTAAGCCTCCTCCGCCATGAAGAAATCCTGGTTCCCCCAACCCCGGATGCCCAAGGACCTTGTCAGAATCTCTTCTGTGAAACATCTGACATTGTATTTCACACTGTGCTCTTCACATCCAGGTTTTGTCGACACAGCTAGACCCAGCTTCTAGGGAGCAGGGCCCTTACTGCTTCAGCTCCGTGCCCAGGGCCCGGCACAGCACCTCGAGGGCTGAGAGTTCGGGGGTGCTGAAAGTCACCTGAGTGAAGTCTTCCTGCTCCCAGCCAGCACACGGCAGTGGGGGGGACAGGGAGCGCGCACATCAGCACGCGGTTGCCTTGGGAAGATGTGGACCCCCTCCAGAGCTCAGGCGGCCGCAGGACCTTTGGGGATGCCCTCGCTTCTTTCCTTCCACCATCCCTGCCCGTCCACAGCCCACTTCCCGGCATCGAGCTGACGGCAACAATTCTTTCTGCAATTGTTCCCAATTCTGAATTTTCTGCCCTGACCAAGTAGATCTCATCAGTGACGTTTCTACATTTCCAGCAGTTTGGGCTTCCAGAAAGCAAACTAAGGACCGAGCAGAGAGGCACTTCATCTCTGTGACACGCCCGGTGGCAATCTGGGACACAGGCAGTCCCGATTACTGCCCATGATGGTTGACAGAGTGCGGTGAGGAAGAGCCCCAAGCCCACAGGTTCCAGGCTTCCCTTCACTGACCCCTTTGCCGGGCTCCCCAGGCTGTGCGGATGAAGCGTCAGACCTCTGGCCAGCAGAGAGAGGTCCAGAAGTTTGCACCGGGCTTCCCTGGCCTTCAGTATCCCACTGCCAGAGCTGCTCTCTGAGGAGCACGAGTTCCCCTGAGCACGAGCCAAATCCGGCTAAACCGGGCCAGGCTTTGGAGGCCACGGGCCTCTGCCTGAGCCCTGCCTCTGCTCCTAACAGCCTCAGTAACCCTGGGAAAATCACTTAGCCTCTCTACCTCTGTGCAAAAGAGAGACTCAGTTTCCAAAAAGGGGCTCCCGAAGGTGTCTATCTCATCGGGGAGCGTGGGGTTCAACTGACGTGAGTGGCATGCAAATGTGTTCAAAGCTGTTGGGGCGGCACATGTCAAGGAAGTTATTCCAAAAAAAAAAAAAAAAAAAAAAAAAAGCTAATCCAGTCCCAAGTTCAAAGAGAAGCAGCCCCCAAGTCATTTCTTGGGTCTTTGGAAGACACAGGTCTAAACAGACGAGGCTCCTCTTGACATGGCTGAGTCACACACTCATGCATCGACGTAGAGTCACGTGTTCATTCCGTCTGCAATTAGCGAGGGCTGGCCACATGCCAGACACGGCTCTAGGTGCTGGGGGCCAATCTGAAGGTAGGGAGACTCCAAGAAATGTGATTTCTGTAACACAGAGATGACAGATGAGAGATGATGGTGCCCTGAGTGAATGAATGCAGCAGGAATGGAGAGAAGTGAATAGATCTGAGTGACATTTGGGAAGCTGACGTGACAGAGTAACAACTGGGGGACCGGGGGATGAGGGAGAGCGATGTTGGTAGGAGAAGACCTGAAATTAAGGATGCCTTCCACTTTCTGGTTTGAGCAAAGAGGCAGAAAATGGTACCACACACCGAGTAGGGGGCCCTGGGAGAGGAGCAGTTTGGGTAAAAGACACGATGAGTTCAGGTTTGGTCACGGAGAGTTTAAAGTCCCTGTGGGACATCAAATGAAAAATATTCGTTAAAGACTAGGTCTAGAAACTGGGAAAGAAAGCTGCAGTCAGCAGATGGACTTCAGAAAGAGCAACATACAGATCAGGATGGATGGGACTATCCACTGAGTTATCACCACACATGGAGATACAGAGACGGAGGGTCTCTGCCCTCAGGAAGTTTACAGTCCAGGGGCGCCTGGGTGGCTCAGTCGGTTAAGCGTCTGACTTGGGTTCAGGTCATGATCTCATGGTTCATGAGTTCGAGCCCCGCGTCGGGCTCTGTGCTGACAGCTCGAAGCCTGGAGCCTGCTTCGGATTCTGTGTCTCCTTCTATCTTTGTTCTTCCCCTGCTTGCGCTCTATCTCTTTCCCTCTCTCAAAAATAAATAAAGATTTAAAAAAATTTCTTTAAAAGAAGTTTACGGTCTCAAGGAGGAGACAGACACGAGAGTTGATGCGTCACTTCTGCTCACAGCTTAGAGCTAGTTACATAGCGCCATCTGCATAATCCCTGTCACGCCGTGTAATTAACCATACTGTAACTAGCCACGAATAGTCACATGACTCCATTTAACTGAAGGGAGACCAGGGGATATGGCGGAGCCACAGATATTGGATGAATACTCAACATTTCGGCCACAACTTTCGATCAGTGGTGACTTACAAACTCTCTCATTTATACCAAAAACAAACAAACCAAAAACCAAAACAAACAAACAAACAAAACCCTTGGTTGGGAGGGTTAACAGAATAACCAGAAATATTAAAAATAAACTAGGACCTTGCCTAGGGGTGTCAGCTTGGTCTTATAGATGCAAAACATTTCTTACCTCACATTCAATGTGTTAACAATCCTGACATATCCTTTTCCTTTCCATATTGTAAGTTTTGAGCTGCTCACATCGGGTTTTTGTTTTTCTTTCCTTTGGGACAGACTAATGGAATTCTGGCACTTGACCTTGATACTTACAAACTTTTCTAACAACTGGTAAAAACAGATCCAAATAAGACAGAAAAATGTTCATCTCACCCTAGAGCTGCTGAAAAAAGATAGTAGCCTGCTTGATAAAAGTGTTATGTGGGGCACGGGGGAGGCTCAGTCGGTTAAGTGCCTGACTTCGGCTCAAGTCATGATCTCGTGGTTTGTGGGTTCGAGCCCCGCGTCGGGCTCTGTGCTGACAGCTCAGAGCCTGGAGCCTGCTTCACATTCTGCGTCTCTCTCTCTGCCCCTCCCCTGCTCATGCTCTGTGTCTCTCTTTCTCAAAAATTAATAAACATCAAAAAAACTTTTTTAAAGTGTTATGCTATTTCTAGCAAAGGACACTTGTAAGAAGTGTGAAGTTTAGCAATTGTTGCTATAGTCTATGAAATTTGTCCTTGACCTCTGAAAAGTCTAGAAGTATGCTTCATCAATTAATTAATTATTAATTGTTAATTAGTTAATTACTAATTCTGTATCACATTGGTAAGAATATTTAAGTCAACATTCTGGGAGAGAGAGGTTGACTAGGAAGGTGAGATTTTAGAGTATACTGTATATGGTATAGAGTATCTTTTAAAATCTCCATAGTGCTCACTTTAATGCACCTGGAATTGACTCTTGTGTATGTTGTCAAGATGCATCAGATTCCTTTTTATTTTCTTACATGGGTAACCAGACACTTTATTGAACCATACACTATTTATTGAAAAGTCTTTCTTCTTCCACTGATTTTCAATGACTTTTCCTTATAAATGAGACACTGATATAAGAACGGGTCTGCCTCCAGACTCTCTCTTCTGTTCCACTGGAATATTTTTCTCTCCTTGTTTCAGTTCCAAACTGTCTTGACTGCTAAAGCTTTATATCAATCTTGATATCTGGTAGGGCAAGTCCTCTACCTCGTTTTTCTTCTTCAGAACTATCTTGGCTCTTCTCAGCCCCTTGCAATTCCTTATAAACTCGACAGTTTGTCAAGTGTTGTAAAAGACATCTTCAGAATATACAAATTCATTTGGAATGTCTATATCTAGATATATCAACATAGATACAGATATTCTGTAGCAAGTAAATTGCAAGATTTATTTATTAATTCTAATTTGTCTATAGATTTCTTCAGCATTTCCTGTGCACATGTCTTTAAAAACGTCCACTTTGCTTCTTTATTTCCTTTCTGGCTGAGAACTCCAAAACAATGTCAATGCACAGTGGTGATGGTGGGTATCTTTGTCCTGTTCTGGACCTCAAAGGTGACGCCTTTAACCTTTCACCATGGAAAAGGGTATTTGCTGTGGCTACCCATAGATACTCTTTATCAGATTAAGGAAGTTCTTTTTTTATTATTAATTTTTTTTAATGTTTATTTATTTTTGAGAGAGAGAGACAGAGATAGAGTGTGAGTGGGGGAGGGGTGGACTGAGAGGGAGACACAGAATCCGAAGCAGGCTCCAGGCTCTGAGCCATCAGCACAGGGGCCGACGTGGGGCTCGAACTCACAAACTGTGAGATGATCATGACCTGATCCAGAGTCAGACCCTTGGACTCTTAACCAACGGAGACACGCAGGTGCCCCAGGAAGTTCTTTGTAGTATAGATTTGCTAGTTTTTTAATCACAAGTCAATGCTGAATTTTATCTGCATCGAACTGACAGGAATAATACAGGAGTGCCAGTACCTTCTACAACTCAGGCACAGAGCTCCTTTCCCAGGGTCCAGGGGTTATGATGGCAGAGAAGAGGTGACCGCTAATCCCCTGGGATGGGAGGGAAGGAACCAGAGCTGCGTCTCCGAAGCCGAGTAGCTGGGAATCTCGGAAAGGTTTTCACAAAGCAGGGGAGTCCCAGGCTCAGACCCACGGCCTGGCTCCCAGAGTGTTAGCAGTAGGGAGACAATCTGGGAGCTTCCTCCTGACAAATCGTCAAACGCTACGGCTTCTATCATTTTTGAGCCACTTCGTCCTTGGGCAAGAAACAACAGAAGATGATACCCAAACCCCAACTGCCCGGGTGGAGAAAACACACTCCCATCCTTCCAGTGAGTGCCGACGGAGACATCTGCTGGAGTGCATCCCACAGAGTTCCGACCGTCTGGAAGGGCCGTGGAGTCGGATCCCACTGCTTACACGTTCATCTGCACCCCTTTGCCACGGATCCATGCATTTTCCTGAACATCAAAACTGAGGTGGAGTAAATGTGTGCCTCTCTTTGAATGAATGTCTTCTCTTGGCATTGAGAACAGAATTGCCTTCTGAGGCAATTAGTTAACATGGGAATTTAGCTAAAACTTGAGTCATGTTTATGGGACAATGAACTAATCTATAAACAGTCATTGCCCCCCTAGAACACGGCGACTGAGTTACACTTCACATGGGTAACCTGAGCCCGACCAGCCCACTGGGCAGCTGTACTCAAACCGTCTTGTTCACCCCAAAGATCTCATCGCTATGGATAGAGGAAGCGGTGTGGTAGCAAAGCAGAGATGCGGAGGGGGCCCCAAAGGGGGTTTATTCTGTGTAGCGTATTGAGCGTGTCCCTTCATGCAGGTTTTGAAGTTGTTGTTGGTTTTTAAAAGTTGATGGAGGGGCGCCTGGGTGGCTCAGTCGGTTAAGCGTCTGACTTCAGCTCAGGTCACGATCTCACCGTTCATGAGTTCAAGTCCCACATTGGGCTCTGTGCTATCAGCACAGAGCCTGCTTCGGATCCTCTGTCCCCCACCTCTCTCTGCCCCTCCCATGCTTGCGCTCTCTCTCTCTCTCTCTCTCTGTCTCTCTCTCTCAAAAATAAATAAATAAATAAATAAATAAATAATTAAGTTTATGGAGAGAAGTTTTATTAAGGCTTTACAGACTGGAGTTTTATTTCCCATCCACTTCTCAGTAGGCCCTGCAGAAATGATAGATGGACTTATCTATGGGGAAGCAGGGTTCAACCCAATTCAGTTTCAAAAAGTGGTCACAGTTCACACAGAATGTACACAGCTCTGGGTTTGGTCTGTGGAAAATTAGGAAATGAACCTCATATGATTCCTGCCCATTTTCCTGGAGCTAGGTCTAAATAGGGAGAGACACACAAAAGGGTATTTGATGTTCTTGACCAAGGGATCTGCACCCATCTGACCGAGAGCTCTGGAAACCTATTGGCAATTATTTTAAGATACGAAGGGACAGCGTCTGTCTTGGCACTCCATCCCTTACACTGGCTCACCCCAATTTCACAAGCGATGGGGTAAACCAAAGACAGAGAATGTTGATAGGATCACACTTCATTTTCAGATTTCTCACTCCGGCCCCTGCCCCGACCTGCCAAGGAGGTCAAGGTCAAAGAAGGCAAGAGTGGAGAGGAAAGTATTTATGAGCCCACTGATGCTGCCTTTAAAATATACAATTTTATGGGGCATCTGGGTGGCTCAATTGGCTAGGTGCCCGACTCTTGGTTTTGGCTCCAGTCATGATCTCATAGTTTCGTGAGTTCAAGCCCTGCACCAGGCTCCATGCTGACAGTGTGGAGCCTGACTCTCTGTCTCTCTCTCTCTCTCTCTCTGTCCCTCCCCCACTTTCACTCTCTCAAAGTAAATAAATAAACTTTAAAAATGACTAAAATAAAATATACAATTTTATGATGGTGGAAGTCCCCCCGTCCAGATGCAAATGTTGTAAGTGAATAAACCCAGAATACAAATTGTAGATAATTTGTGAGTAATACAAAGTTGAGCTCAAATTTTCCCTCAGTCACTTTTAAGCTACATTATCCTGGGTTAGATACCGAAACTCACTAACCTTGGTTTTCTTATCTGTAAGATGGGGAAGATAAAAATTAATCTCATAAGGTTAAGTGAGGATTAAATCACTCACTTAAATGAATGAAATGAGACCTGGTATCTGTAGTTTACTCAGTCCCCAAGTCTGCTGGCAATTAAATATGGCAGACTTACTTCCATAAGTTCCATAGTTCAGGCGACCAATTTCCATAGTTCAGGCAGGAGAGAAAGACTGACCCCTCACTCCAAATTCCTCCTGCTGATGACCCTATTTGTTGTCTTGCCTCTCTGTGCACCTCACTTTGCCCCAGACAAGAAACAGCCACCTTCCCTTCATTCCTCAGATTAGCAGTGGCCCAAACAGGTGTGTATAATGTACTACCTTACTGAAGGTTCTGCAATTACAGTGGGTAAGGAGTCAGAGAGAGGACATTTTGCTACACTTGGCTCCCTCTTACTCTAAGATCCTGTGTGTTGACTTCTGGTTCCCCTGACCTCCTCCCAACCTTGTTGCCCTCTCCTCCCGGCTTTGTTCTGGTGTGGATAAGCCCCTCCCCGTTTCCCAGAGTGCCCACGCCAACCTAACGCGTATTACAGACTTTAAGTGGTTAGTTGGGAAAAGTGACAGGTGACTGGAGGGACAGGAAACATCAAAAATAGAGTATTTGACATTTTACTATTCTTCACTCATCGCCCCCACAATCCACCCGTTGATGTCTTTTCCCTGGGACACTGCTTACCAGCGCCCTCCTTGCCATGATTTTCTCCTTCTCAGAGTTTCTTCTCGTTCTCAGGAGCCCCCAGACCTCCCTGTTGGAGGGCAATTCCTGAATTTGGTGCTTTGTTTCTCAGAGCAATTAATTCTCCTTCTGTTCTCCTTTCCCAAGTCCTTCCATTTCAGAACCATAAAACCCATGTTTTCCTAAACATAAGGGTTCCTTTGTTTATACTCATTTTATTTGTTATCCCTTTACAGCCATTATACTGGGGCCTCTTGGCGAAATGGAGATAATCATGCATGTTAAGTCTGCCATATTTAATCAAAAGCCTAAAGCTTCATGTTTCTAGATCCCTTGTACATTACCAGAAATCTGAAATAACATTTGATCACTTCCTGGAAGTCCTACAGGCTTTGGAGAGACCAGCATATTTGATGTTTAGTATGAGGGCTGCTTCTTCCTGGTGATACAGAAGAATACACTGTATCCCTATGCATAAATATCTCCAAATCATATTATAGGACATAATGGCTTTCACCTGCCCAGGAGTCTCTGGCTCTTGTCAGCTCAGCCACCCACAGAGTCAGTGGGTTGCTACTTTGCCATGTGACATGGGGTGAGCTTCACTTTTGAACCCCTGAGCCCTGGTCCCTATTTCCGGTGAGCCAGTAGAAGTGAGGGGCATCTTCTCTTCCATTCTTCTCTGGGGTGAACTCCTGGGAAGTCCTGCCCGCTAGTCAGAAGAGGATTGACCCAGAGTCTAGAGACTGGGATTCAAGTTCCAACCTTGGCACTGACCAAAGGTGGGAACTTGAGCAAGTCACATGATCTCCCTGTGCCTTGGTTTCCTTGCTTGTGAATGGAGGCTTATGGATCTTACAAGAATTTTGTGAGAAGCAAATGGATGAAATATGTGCCTGGCATATAGAAAGTGCTCAGCGGATAGTGATCTGGATAGGGGCGCCTCGGTGGCTTAGTCGGTTAAGGCATGCAACTCTTGATTTTGGCTCAGGTCATGATCTCTCGCATGGATTGCGAGATCCATGCTTAGCACGGAGCCTGCTTAAGATTCTCTCTCTCTCTCTCTCTCTCTCTCTCTCTCTCTCTCTTCCTCTCTCCCCCTCTGTCCCTCTCCCCCTATTCATGCTGTCTCTAAAATAAAAAAAAAAAATAGCGATCTGGATATTCTCCATGCAAATCTATTAAAACTTACAACTGCCTTGTTACCTGTTACAGAAATGAATCCACTAAATTGTATTCCTTAATTAAGACGGTGAGCTTTTAAATTGATGGTCTTTTCTCTTTTCTATTGACGATAGAGCCCTAAAATTTTCATCACCATCTAATTAGGCTACTTGAGTAGGTTTGAGCAGATTTCTCAAACCTTAATGCTCTGGCTGATCATACAGGGATCTTGCTAAAATGGAGATTCTGACTCAGTAGGCGTGGGGTGGTGTAGAACATGCTGCCACAATGTGTGGGTTATGGATCTTGGCTGCAGTTGGCATCCCCCAGTCACAGAGCTTCAGGCTGTGCCCAAAGTCTGCATCTCTTACCTGTGCCCCATTAGTCAGAAGGGCTGCAGGTAAGAGGGAGGAAAGCAGACGGAGAGTTTAGGAGAGGTAGAGAATAGAGGAGAAGGGTGGTGTGGTGAGAAGGGCCCGATATGGGTGTCAGGTAGATTTGGGGTTAAAAGTCTAGCCCTGCCACTGGCTAGTTTGACGACCTTTGGCAAATTCATGTAAGCTCTTTGAGGCTGACTTTTCTCAGCTTTAAAACAGGCATGGGGATCACCTGGATGGCTCAGTCAGTTGGTTTCAGCTCAGATCATGATCTCGGAGTTCATGGGTTTGAGCCCCATGTCAGGTTCGGCACTGACAGTGCAGAGCCTGCTTGGAATTCTCTCTCTCCCTCTCTCTCTGCTCCTACCCCGTCTCTCTCTCAAAATGAATAAATAAACTTAAAAAAAATAATAATAAAAGGGGTATGATAATCCCCGCCTCACAAGATTGTCATGAAACTTAAACATCATGCTCACATACCACTGTCACTGTTTCAGCAAGATGTTCCTTACTGTTCTCCTCTGGCTACATTTGATCCATCCAAAATACATCTCAGATAGGCACCTGCCTCTTCTCCCTTACTCTCCTACTTCTTTTACCGCCCACCTGCTCCCTCCATAGGGACCCAGTTCTGTCTTGCCCCGGTCCCTTGGGGAGGACTGGTAAGACCTAAACTCAACTTCTTTCTAGGAGGGGTAGAGATTCTATGAGACCAGTAAACACACTCTTGATAAAAACTGATGGCCTCTCTTAGCAAAAGTTCAATATAAAAGTTCTCAACACCAGTAAGAATGAGATCGAATATAGGCACTGAGAGTAAACACCCTTCTCCTAAAATGTAAATGACCCTAGCTATGGAAAGTCCCAGTAAACTGTGGCCCCCTACACTTGTCCTTTCCTTTTTAGTCCCAAGCCATTACCACACTTAAGAATGGAATATGCAACGTTCTCTCTAATTCCAAGGTTTGCTTATTCCGAGGTTTGCTTAACACTTTCCTGCATATTCTCTTTCTTAGCATCTTTTTGTGAGTCAAGACTTTGTTGAGTTAGGGCCAAGCTAGCAAAAGGAGCTCAAAGCTATATTTGCCAGCAAAACACCATCAGCTGTTGTCTACAGAATCATGTGCTTGAGCATAAATACCAGAATGCCGACTTAGCACGGCACAGTCCATTCCCAGTGATCTGTAAATGGATTAAGCACTTTGAAGAACTTTCCTGCTGACCCCAGCATTTTCTGTTTTCCTTCCATCTAGCCAGGTTCTAGGACAGTGCAGGAGCAGGAACAAGTCTAAGACCACAGAGCAGAGACTCACGGAAGCCATGCCAAGGGCATGCATTCTTGATAAGCAGCAAGGAGACTTGGTGTGAACGCAAATACATAATTAGCACCTTCTTCTTGACATGATGTATTTTCGGGACAATAGTTCAGAAGCAAAACTACAAAACTGCCTTCATTCCAATTTAGAAGTTTAATGTTACAATGGGTGATGCCGTTTTGCTAAACTAAAACGTGGACATTGGTTTAATAATAGAAAAATGTATTTGTGAAGTTGGTTTTTTTTTTCTACCTGTCGGCCTATTCTAATTTTCTTTTTGAGCATGCTGAGTCATTGCTTTCTTCTTTTAACAATGATCTATTATTATAACGAAACAATCGATAAAATTGTGCAGTCTAAAATAATGAGGACTTATTGAAAATCTTCCCAGCTACTGCTACTAAGCTGCTCTGAGTTGATGGCACAAAACCAAGATCTGTACAAGGTTTTTACTTTCTATGAGTGTATTTCCGCCTGCTGTGATCCAGGTCTGAGTTCGGCTTGTCTATCATACAGTGTTGAAGGAGGACCGAAGGCTTCTTTTCTCTTTCCAACCCACCACCAACTTTCTAAAACTCTTTGTTGTATGTGGCTTATTCAGTACAGTCTATTGTCATGTGGCTTTTACTTGTACAATGTCTTGGTCCCATAATATTGTTCTGTTCTCTTCTCATTAGCCCGAGAAGCGAAAGACAGGAAAGTAGTCGGTACATCATTCCTCTGCAATACTTTTTATTATGTCAAATCGGAATCTCAGTTTGCAAAATGACTTATGACTCTGAAGCCTTCTTGTATAACAATGCTTTCAATTGCATACAATCTCTGCTGAAGAGAAAATTTGTCTTTAAAACACGAGTACGATGCTAATTATAAGCCAACTGTCGTCATTTTGATAACACCAACCTGAAGCTTCCAGAGAGGCTTAGCAACACATTAAAAGTTCACTGCTGTCACTTCAAGACAGGGATCACTCGGTACCAACATAACTGTCAACACATCTCAGGAACTGCAGGGCAGAAAGCTGGTTTTGACTGTGAGTGTATCATCCACGTGACTTTCGAGAACGTAACATTTTCAAGAGGGTTGTCTTTTGAAAAAAGAAATTTTTAAAATTCTCCTAACATTATTCCATCCACAGGTACTGACGTGTCATAAACACTAATGTCTGTCATCTTCATTGTTCAGCAGAGGAAATAGGCCAGGGGAGGAGAGAGGTGACTGACTCAAGGGCACACATGATGTGGCTGGAAATCAGACCTAGCACCTTTCCCACCCCACCCAGCCTTGTCTCTGCGTTGTTTTGGATCTCATGCCTTGTGAAGCAAGGGTGATCTCACTAAGGTCAAATATACAAAATGATGGTGTTAGAAGATACTTATTTGGTTTTAATTCAGGGTTTATATACATACATATGTGTGTGTGTGTGTGTGTGTGTATTTATATATATTCTGTGTCTCCTTAAAAACATGGAAACTTGGAATTCCAAGTTAACACTATCAATTCATGGAGAATAATCTTGTTTCTACGCTGCAATCAGAGCTCCCTCTAATGGCTATCTATTTGGACAGCAAATTCTTGGGAAAATGAAATACCCCTGTTCTTTTAGAACCAAGGACTTTTTTTATTATTGTTGTGTAACGGGTCCTTATTTGCCTTCGCAATTAGATTTTCTGTATCCATTTCAATCTACATGTTCTAAAAATCTGCAATTTTCCAATCTCTGAAAACCGTATCAGTATAAGTGAAAACAAAACTTATTTGATGTAATGTTTAATTTTACATATCAGCTGGATTGGGCTACAGAATGCTGGTATTTGGCCAAACATTATTTTGGGTGCCTATGGGTGTTTGGGGGTGAATTGAACATTTGAATAGTAGACTGAGTAAAGTAGATTGCTCTCCCTAATGTGAATGGGCCTCAACCAATCAGTGAAGGCTTACCTGGAACAAATAGGCTCTCTCAAGTAAGAGAACTCCTGCCTGGATGCAGATTTGCCTGCCTTCTGGGTTGAACTGAAACATTGGCTCTTCTTGGGTCTTGGGCCAGCATTTGGGCTGAAACTTATACCGTCAGTTTTCAGGCCTTCAGACTCAGACAAGAACTACACCATCAGCTCTCTTGAGACTCTGGCTTACAGCCACAGGTCTTGGAACTTCTCAATCTCTATAATTGTGTGAGCCATTAATATGTGTACACACACACACACACACACACACACACACTCCCTTGGTTCTGTTTCTCTAAAACACTTGATTTCAAGGTGGTTTTGAAAAACATAAAAATTTTAAAATGTTTGGATCCTTCTCTTACAGGCAGTAACAGTGCCAAGTGGCTCTCCTTGAAGCATCTATCTTCCTGCCATCATAGATGGTTTTGACTAATTCATTGTCAAGTCTCGCTGACAAGTGAGGAGCAAAAAAAAAAAAAAAAACCACCGAGATCTGTGATCACTGCATTTTAAAAGTACCATATAAAAAGAATATAAAATATAAAAATATATACAATAGAGGCAATATCAACTCTAGCGATACTGCATTTTATTTATATTTAGTGTCACATTTTATTAGGTCCTCACAGCAATCCTGAGAGAAAGAGCAAATATCCTGAGCTCAATATGCAGATTCATAACTTGATCCCCCAGAGAGTAACTGACTCTAACACTGTGCCTTTTCCATTATAACCACATCACTCTGAGTCTTTCTCCGCCACAAACCATTAAGACAGCATCTCCAGTCATTCCTCTAACCACATAGGCTATTGATGATTTTTAATCCAAAATGTGCTACCCAATGGCTGTTTTCTGGCTGATTTGGTTCAACAGCCCAGAGCACAATGTAAAAAATTCCAAGCTTAGGGTTAGAATTTCTGTTTAGAACAAGTGACTTTCCTCCATTGAATGGGCATTGAATATACCTCGTCACTGTCTAAGTAAGTGATTAGGATCTCCTATAAGTGATTTGGATCCGAAGTGATTTGGAGTCTGGATAAAACAGTTAAATTGTACCTCCCCGACAAAAATGAAACTTCCTAGAAGTCAGGAAGCATATCTTAGTCATCTCTGTCCCTCAGAGCCTTTGTGCAGAGCAGGTGCTCTATAAACACTAATTGTATAAATAAATGAATACTTAAATAATAATTATTATTACCATCTGGTTATCATTTTGTGTGCACCTACTAGATGTCAAGACCTTTAATAAACAGTTTACATTTATTACTTGGAATCTTTTCAACCATCCTCTTGAGAGGATAATATTTTTTTATTACACAGATGAGGAAACTGAGACTCAGAGAAATGATGTTCTCAGGGTCTCACAGATGAAAGTCATGGTGCTGAAACGAATCCCTCAACTGCTTGGTTCCAAAGCCCACGTAGTCTCCACACCACCCTGAAAGTTGCCCACCACTGATGAGGGAAAAAAAGGCAACTTCCAAGCCCATAGAAAGTATATCAGTAGCATCATGTTGATATATAATCTTCAGAAATGACCAAATAATTCATGGTTTGGGACCAGGGCCCTCTTAACTGATCTCAGTATCCTGGACAGCTCCTCCTTCTATGTCATCTGCTGCATTTGAATAAGGAGAGCATAAGGGCTGGAAGAAAAGCGCACAGAGCTGGAAGAACAAGAAGAAGGTTAGGTATGCACTCTGGAATGTAAAAACGTCACTCATGAGAGTGCCTGGCTGGCTCAGTCAGAAGACCATGTGACTTTGATCTGGGGGTTATAATTTTGAGCCCCATGTTGGGGCCAGGAGCAGAAGGAGGGTCTGTTCCCTTTCCCAGTTGTGTGCCCCAGGCCTGTGCTGGCTCACCTGGTCTGAGTGCTCTTAGAGATGATGGCTTTGGGTAGTTGTTCTCAGAACTACTTTATAATATAAAAAGGAAAGCCTTTGTAAGACTTACTATTTGATTTCTAGACTTTAATAACAATCTGTAGAAGTCTAGCTTTATTTAGAAACTGATATACATCTTCAATGTTTATTTTCTAAGAGCTTTTTTCTTGTTTCTAATCCTTCCCTTCTAAGTCACCTTTTAGCTACAAAGGTTATAATCATCAGCAAAGGTCAATAAATTTTCACTGCATTCCAGATAACATCAATACCTTGAGAAAGAATTTGGCAGGAAGAGGACCTTTCCTTCCTGGAGAAGGAAATTCACAAATTAGCTTTTTTAAGGTCATGTTAGACAATTAAGATAAATTGCTACTGATACATATTAGAGGGTTGACCACTGAGTGAATACATATCGATGGTATTCTTAAAAAGAATATTTTGCAGCTTTCCTAATCTACTCTTATAAAATGAGCAAACTCTAAGACAGCATATCCCAACCTGTGCTCCATGGAGTATTAAGAGATGTTATGTGTAAAAAGGATTCTGTGGTCAAATCACTTTAGGAGATACTGTAGAAACTTGTTTGCTTGGAAAGGTAGAATCCTTACCAGAGGTTCCTAATATGCTACTCAGAACTATTACTCCCCATAAACGGAATACAGTTTGTCGTGCATTAGTCAGGGCTCTCCAGGAAACAGAACCAATGAGGTACATATATATGAGAGGATATAAATTATGAAGAATTGGTTCACAGGATTGTGAAGGCATAGAAGTCCCAGGATCTGCTCTCTGCAAGGTGGAGACCCAGGGAAGCCAGTGGTTTCATTCAGTCCAAGTCCAAAGGCTTGAGAACCAAGGGAGCAGATCATGTATATCACAATCTGAGGGCCTGAGATGAGATGAGATGTCCCAGCTCAACCGTGAGGTAGAAAAAAGAAAGGCAAACTCCTTCTTTCCCTGCCTCTGGTTCTTTCCGAGCCTTCAACAAAACGGATGGTGCCCACCCACACTGGGAAGGGCAATCTGCTTTCCTGAGTCACCAGTTCAAATACTAATCTCACCCAGAAACACCCTCACAAAAACGCCCAGAAATAATGTTGAAACTGGACACTCCATGATCAGTCAGCATAACACATAAAATTAGTTTTTTGCCCCAAACTATCCAATCACAGAACCAGTCTATTAAAATTGAGTGAGGTGAAAGGCTGGCATTTTTCAAATACCTTTGAGAAAGGTGTTTTGGTTCCTTGAATTTTAATGAATTTCTTCTCAGCCCACAGCATCATTGGCATTGTATTGGTGCTCTGGCAAAGCACCTAAACAAATTCGATAAATGTCGGCTAACCACGTTCTCTTCCTAATCCATCAGGTTGCCAATTGGCAGTGAATTTCATTTGACAACATCAATTACCTTGGTATTTTTCTTCAGTTTGAGGAAAACTTGTGCCACATTTTTGGCCTGGGGCGCAATCATTATTTAAGCTCTCTGTGGACCACTCAGAAAACACTTGGTTTTCCCTTTCCCACTTGGTCAGTTTCTGCCTTTATGTTCATTGTTCCTTTCTTCTGCGTTTCTTTGGATTACCTGTTTACTTTTGAACATTTGAGTAAAGTGTTTATTTCACTTACTTTCATTCTTTGCTTTTTTTCTTGAAATTAGAGTTTAAGGCTTCTTAGCTGTATCCCTTATGATCTGTAGTATTTTTATTGTTTTCTCAAAACACTGAAATTTTGGTTTCTATTTCCTCTTTAACCAAAAATTGTTTGAGAGAGATATGATGGTGGTGGTATTTTTTTTTTTTTTACTTAAAAAAAAAATTTTAGTAGGCTCTACCCCCAATGTGGGGATCCAACCCATAATCCCTAAATCAAGAGTCACCTGCTTCACCAACTGAGTCAGCCAAGCACCCTCCTTTTTTAATTTTTAAATTTTATTTGAGAGAGGGAGAGCGGGGGGTGGCAGGGGAGGCAGAGAGAGAGAGAATCTTGAGCAGCCTCCATTCCCAGTGTGGAACCCTACACAGGACTCAATTCCACGACCCTGGGATCATGACCTGAGCTGAAACCAAGAGTCCAATGCTCAACCAACTGAGCCACCCAGGCTTTAAATTCTTAATTTTATTTTTAGTAGGCTGCAGTGGTATTTTTAAATTGGAGGAGTGCCTGGGTGGCTAGTTGGTTAAGTGTCAGACTTCGGCTCAGGTCATGATCTCACAGTTTGTGGGTTCAAGCCCCATGTCCGGCTCTGTGCTGACAGCTCAGAGCCTGGAGCCTGCTTTGGATTCTGTGTCTCCCTCTCCCTCTGTTCCTCCCTGCTTGCTCTTTCTCTCAATCTCTCTCTCTTTCTCAAAAATAAATAAGCATTAAAAATTTTTGATAAATAAATAAATAAATAAATAAATAAATTGGAGAAGGAAAAGGTCTTTCTGGGTTTCATCATTATTAATCTTTTGCTTTTTTTCTTTTGCTTTTTTTTGTTTCTTTTGCATTGTGGAACTTAAGGATTGTTTTCCAGCTTTAGTGAGGTATACCTGACAAATAAAATGCAAATTATCTTTAAAGCATACAGTGTGATAATTGGTATATGTATACATTGTGAAATGACTCCCACAATCAAGCTAATTAATATCTGTTACCTCACAGAGTTAATTATCCCCTCTTTTTTTTATGAGACTGTTTGAGATCTATTATCTTAGCAAATATTAAGTCTACAAAACAGTATTATTAATTATAGTCATCATGTAGTACATTAGATCCCCCAAATTTATTCGTCTTATAACTGGAAGTTTGTATTGGCTAACATCTCCCCAGCTTCCCCACCCTCCAGACCCTGGCAACCACCATCCCACTCTGTTTCTATGAGCTCGATTTTTTTTTTCCACATATAGGTGATCCCACAAAGTATTTATTTGTCTTTCTCTGTGTGGTTTATTTCTCTTAGCATCATGGCCTCCAGGTTCATCCATCTTGTCACAAATGGCGGGATTTCCTTCTTTTTATGGTTGAATAATATTCGTGTGTGTGTGTGTGTGTGTGTGTGACATTTTTATATACATCCATCCATGGACAGACACTTAAGTTGTTTCCATATCTTGGCTACTGTGAAGAATGCTGCAACAGGGGAGTACACATCTCTTTGAGATGGCCATTTTGTTTCCTTTGTATATATATTCAGAAGTGGGAATGCCAGATCATATGGTAATTCTATGTTTAATTTCTTGAGGAAGCTCCATACTGTTTTCCGGAGTGTCTGTACCCGTTCACATTCCCACCAACAGTGCACAAGGTTTCCCTTTTTTCTGCAACCTCACCAATATTTGCTATCTCTTATCTTTTTGAGAATAGACATCTAACTGGTGTGAGATAATATCTTATTGCGGTTTTGATTTGCATTTCCCTGATGATTAGTGATGGTGAGCATCGTTTCATGTACCTGTTGCCCCCCTGTATGTGTTTAGGAAATGGTCAATTTTCTTGATCTTCCATAGTCACCTATATTTTCAGGAATAATATCCGTTAATTACATCCATACGTGACAGCGACATCTATCTCACTAATTGTGTTACTAAGATTTCTATACTCTGGCTTCTTTTTTCTGCCTACTTGCTATGTTATGGATGAGAGAAGTCAAAGCCATCTACTATACTTTGATCATTATTTGCTTTCATATCCTGTAGTTTCAGTGTAACAAATGTTAACGTTATATTGTTTTGTGAGTAGATATTCACTACTTTTGAATCAAGCCCACACTACTGTTATATAAAAAGCACTAGTCTCACTTAATACTCTTTGGCATGACCTAATATTCTTGTTTGATATTGAGATCGTGACAGTGCTGGTCTTTTCTCAGTCGAGGTGGGGACCTGTTTCAGTGTAACTTTGCCCTTCCTTTTATTTTTAGTTTTTCTGAATCACTCTATTTTAGATGTTTTGCTGGTATAGTTTGCTTTGTGGTTTAATCTGAAAATATTTTTTAATAGGTGATTTGAACCTATTCACATTTAGTAATATAAGAAGTATACTGGGACTTTGCTCTATTTTATTACTAAACCTTCTTGAGTTTTGCAGTTTGCAGTTGTTAATTGTTGGTGTGTATTTCTTCCTCAGAAGGTTTGTGGGAAAGATGAGGTGACAGTGGTCTGAACTTGCCCCTCCCTTCTTGGGGATGCCTGAGGCCGTTTTGACTCGGCTGGAACTTACAAACATTCGCTGACGGAATTTACTGATTAAAAGGAAAACGAGGGTGTGTTGGAGAAGGTCATGGAGAGATTAGAACTGCGGGCTGACCTGTGAGCTGGACCTGGGCACTCAGAGTTCCTCACCCCCCACCCCCGTCCTCGGAATGCGCTTCTCTGTGCATTTCCCGCTCCCAGACGCTGCGCCAAGAAATAGCGAGGTGGTATTGAGGACACCTGCAGGGTATGTGTGACCAAACCCAACTAAGGCCTCTCTCTGTGTAAACTTTTAAGGTTTGGCAAGCGGGCGCAAAAAAATCCGCTCGTTTTGCTGCCTACCAAGACAAGCCTCATTCGTAAGTTTCCTTCCGTATTGAAGCAGCTACCTACCAGCCTGGAGTGGCTGGCCTGCCTCTTGCTTTCTCTTCTCTCCCTGCCCTCTGCATTCAGGGCCCAGTGTCACATTACACCTGAGAAGCTCCCAAGGAGTTTGCAAACCAACGGGGTGTTACAAGGTTGCTTTGTATAGAGTAATTGCTTTTTATTTTCTTCTTTTTCTTTTGGACAGCTCACATTGTATCTCCTCCCTTGGGTTTTTGTATTTCTGCTTGGGAATCTCCCTTCATAGGGGCAATTTGTTTTTTAAGAGTTTGTTTTTTTCTTGGGGTGACTGGGTGGCTCAATCGGTTACATGTTCAACTTAAGCTCAGGTCAAGATCTCAAGGTTCGTGAGTTCCAGTCTCGTATCTGGCTCTGTGCTGACAGCTCAGAGCCTGGAGCCTGCTTGGGACTCTGTGTCTCCCTGTCTCTCTGCCCCTCCTCTCTCTCTCTCTCTCTCTCTCTCTCTCAAAAATAAGTAAACATTAGGAAAAAAAATTTTAAAGAGGTTTTTTTTTCTTTTAACTCAAGACAAAATATTTGGTTAAAATGTTCATTTTATTTTAAACAAAATATTGTTAATCTGATAAATTCTGTTGATTTTTTAAATTATTTTATCTTTCCACGATTCTTGGTCAACTACTTTTTATTATCCTCAGCATTGACTAGCTGGATTCTCCTGTCTGTTTTTGGGAAGTTCCCATTTTTGTTGTTTAGTTTTTAAGGTGGTCTTTGGTTTGTTTCATTTTTTTGTTTTGGTGTTTTCTGAGATTTGCCTTTGCTTGCTTTCCATCATGCATTTTCTTTGTTGATGTTCTTTAGCATCAAAGATCATGTATTTTCTAATAATAAAAAATTTAGCCCTCTGCCTGATGTGTAAGTTTCTACCATGCATTGTCACTACCTTTGCTCTCCCACGTAGTCTCCATTCAATCCCCAACCCCACTTCCCAGATCCTTCAGCCCCTGATACGTGCAAGAAATGCTCTTGTGCCAGCCCTGATCTACAGGAAGTGCATTGTTGACATCCGCTACCAGAGGGCCACCTTTCTACTCACTTCTCTCTCTCTTTTTTTTTAAGTTTATTTATTTATTTTGAAGGTGGGGGCGGGGGGGGGGGGGCAGAGACAGAGGGAGAGAGAGAATCCCAAGCAGCCTGATGCTGCTCAAACTCACCAACTGTGAGATCATGACCATTCATGACCGATAATGACTGATCATGACCCATCATGACAGAGCCGGAGTCAGACGCTCAAACAACGGAGCCACCCAGGCGCCCCTCTACTCACTTCTCTCCAGCAGCCTCTGTGCTGATTTCGGTTGCCTTCGCAACCCCAATTTCTTGAAATTTAGATCTTACTTGTCTCTTTTATTTGCTTAGGTGATATTTAACACGTTCCCCCCTCATCCTTCGTTCTCATAATACACAAGAGAAGATTACCGTCTCACGCAAACAAGTTCATATTGGAACTGCAGGTATATTTTTCTTTAAGGAGATTTATTTTGATTTTTTTTTTCTTTCTCAGAAGTTCCTGAGTAGAAACCCAATTATGTGGCTCTCATAGAAGACTTGGCTTTCTCTCAAAACAAAACAAACACAAAAGGGTTGGCTCTCTCTTTGGGAAGGGAGCAAAGTCTTCCCATTACCCTCCATCTGAAATTGAGCAGGCATTGCTATGAATATCAACCAGGACTTCCTTTAACTTCCCTGGACCTCGCTTTCTTCATTCAGGTGTTGAAGATTACTCAGTAACAACAAACAAAGCTTTAATTCTTTTTTCAATATTATACATTTGTCCGATACATGAATTTCCATTAATTAACCTGACAAGTTTTACTAATGAAATTCAAGTCAAGAAATCTCGTTTTCTTTCTTTTTTTTTTAATTTTTGAAGTTTATTTTTCCTTGAGAGAGAGAGGGTGTGCACAGGCAAGTGGAGTAGGGACAGAGAGAGGAAAGGAGAGAGAATCACAATCAGTCCAGGGGCTCAAACTCCCAAACCGCAAGATCATGACCTGAGCCAAAGTCAGATGTTCAACCAACTGAGCCACCCAGGTGCCCCCAAGTCAAGAAATCTTTATTCAAGACTGAAGGGAGAATGAAGAATAACATTTCAAGGGAAATGAGAAAGACCCTGCCTTTTTTTATATGGAATGTTTATAAATACAGTGATTTTTATTGGCTCTGTCTTCATGAAAAAAAATCCGTAACTACAATTCCAGATAAGCATGGATGTTCCCTTCCTCAGTCATCTACATCTATCATGTGCCTAGTCTCATGAAGGGTATCTGGTTACCCAGATTACAATTATAGAAATATCAATAAAGAAGTGAGCAACGTCCAGGGTGCATCCTAACTCCTGTACGATCCGGCACGTTACCCAAATGTAGCCCTTTCTTCAAAACCCAACAACCTACTATCTCCCCATGTTCCCTTCCACAGATGGATGAAGAATCAGGCATCCTCTTATACTTTATTGTACATTCTTTGTACTATCACTCACGTACTTAATTTCTTTCCTGCCACCTTCCACAGACCTAAAAGAACAAACCCACTCGATAAAGTAGAAAACTATAAATACCTAACAGTTGAGCCCTGGAAAACTCAGGAAAGCAAACTGAAGAAGAAAGTTAAAGCACGAAGATGCAGGCTGTTACTCATCAGAAGGGGAACGTGGCAGGGACAGTTTATTGTTCATCAAAATCAGGTTTTCTTCTTGGGCACACATCTAACTTGCCTTCCCCAGCTTCCTCTGGGTTGCAAGAGCTGTGGTCAGTGTCTGGAGTCAGGCAAGGAGGCAAAATCAAGAACCTCAGGGGATGGCAGGTCAATACGGAAGTCAACAAAGCCAGGCTCCGGTCTGCTGGGTTCAAATCCCAGCTTCACTCCTGACTAATTACGGAACCTTGAGTGACTTATTAATGTCGCTGGGCTGATTTATTTCTTCTTCTCTAAAACTTGGATAACAAAGCGATATGTCTCAAAGGGCTGTGTGAAAATGAAATACAGCTAAAGTTCGGTATCTGGCCCAGAGTAAGCCATCAATAAATGATGACTTTTTTTTTTTTTTTAATTAAGATGAACGAGACAGATGATGGAGCATATGTGGGGAGAATAGGCTGTGGCCCAAATCAGGAGCAAGGCCGGAAAGTGTGAGAACCAGGGTTTCGGTCAGTACAAATTCCCATGTGAAGCTGGGGCCTCTGATCTTTGGTCTTGCTCCAAAGAGCAGACGATGTAGGAGCAGCATGTAGGAGCAGGTCAGCCACTTCCACGGGGGAGGCGACAGCAACAGCGGGAATCACCCGTCCCTGAGGGAAGGAACCCCAAGGCCTGGCAGCCTCGGAGGCGGACACCAGGCAGCATCAGCTCTCTGAGATTTACCGGGAAAAGAGGGCTTGCCCATGTGTCAGAATCTCAGATCCTCTAAAAGACAGCTATGTGACTTCTGGGCGGGTCTCCGGAGCTTCTTTTCTTCTCGTCTAAAATATGATATGTTTAAAGAGCTTGAAGTATGACTCAATAAGGTAGCCTATCAGCTTATGAAATACCTAATAGGGCGTAGCTCAGTAAATCCTTAACACATGTCAGTGAAACGGGAGAAATGGTGGCTATATGGTCTGTGCTGATGGGTAAGTGGCTCGGCCGGGCATGGGAACGATCGGTTTGTTCTGAAAACCACATTCGGAAGCATTGCTCATTGCGAGTAAACACTTAACAGTGTCCAGTGCGTGCTGAGTTGGCTCTGACGTATAAACACATTTAAGACTCTGTGAACGAGTGTGTGCTCCATCCAGTGGGGCAGCCTCAGACCCTCCTGTTTCCTCAGCGCTATTCCCCCTGTTCTCAGGACTGCTCTTGGCCATGGTCTGGGACACCCACTTCCTCCCTGCTCCAGGTGTCCCCCCATGGCCTCCATCATCGCCTCCTCTGCCCACTGTGCTATGGCTCCCGGTTCTCAGACGGAAGCTGTGGTCGTTGTGTTTGCATTCTCTTTAGGTGGAGCTTTCAGTAGCTCGACTCTGTGCCAGACCCTCCTCTGGAAACTTCCCAAGGGCTGAGCCCTTGGGTGCAATGAACATCTGTTGCAGACTTTGCGAGGAAACTCTAATTCCACAGAGTGGATTATCTCCCCCTTTGCTCCTACATGCCACCTACATGCTACCCGTACCGAACCACCTGGAGATCCCTTTCATGGCTCCGTATATACAATATGAGCTCGGCTTGGAATGGTTGATCCCTGGGAATGGTACAGATGGGGTAGATGGATCTTTGTGTCATTTGCGGGTGAGGAAATTCGAGTCCAATGAATGAATGACTGTCTACTCCTTGAACATTAGCCTCCATTCCCTCATCATCTCTTTCCTGGACCTTCACAACAGCCTCCTAGATGTTTTTTCTGCCTCCCTCCCTACTCAAAGTTGTCCTCACGATCTCCAGAATGATGTACCTTACTAAAGCATTCTTTTTTTTCATTTTTTTTTTTTTACATTTATTTATTTTTGAGAGACAGAGACAGAGCACAAGTCGGGGAGGGGCAGAGAGAGAGAGAGAGACACAGAATCTGAAGCAGGCTCCAGGCTCTGAGCTGTCAGCACAGAGCCCGAGGCAGGGCTCGAACTCACAAACTGTGAGATCGTGACCTGAGCCAAAGTCGCACGCTTATCCGACTGAGCCACCCAGACGCCCCCTAAAGCATTCTTAATGATAGAAAGTGTCTCGAACGGTGGGCCAGGAAGTGTGGCTGCCAGTGAAGCTTTTCTGAGAGACTCATGGCAATTCATCTACCCTCTCTGGAACTTGTTTTTTTCTTTCCCCTATTAAATTAGGCTCGTTGGACTATAGACTGATGTCTATACTCCTTCTACAGGTCTGTGGTTCTAAGGAATTGTTTTAGAACATGAGCTCTCTTACAGACTCAGATGACGCCTATGCATGGGAACATTTCTTATTCCAAAACTTCACCCGCTCTTGTAAGAAACTGTAGGATCCATTCTGTGTTACACTAATATTAGTGAAGAATTAATTCAAGCAAAATTCTTTCTGCAATATAAGAGAACAGAGAAAGATTGACCCACGATGAGAGAGATGAGTAATCTGGTCCACTTGTGTCTTGGGATGGGGGCATGGAGGCCCATGGGTATTAGAATTTAGTCAGAGGAGCAAAGCCAAGCAGATGGCCCAGATCCTCAGTGCCAAGTAGAAGCCATGGCCCAGGACCTAGAGGGAAAGCCACAGCTGGGCCACATAAGGGTCAGATAGTGATGGCAAGAACCAGGAAGCAGTGGGGCATCATCAAAAAACTACATAATATAAACCCATTCAGTATGAACAGAGAAGCAAAGAAGGGAAATGGGAGAGTGAGGGTAGGAATGAGTGCATTTGTAAGTAGAACATTATTCGGATTATCGATTCACCAGCCTATGACTACAGAAAGGAGACAGCATTTACATATCTGTTCCAAAAACAACTTCAAGTCCCCGATCCGTGAAGCAAAGAATTTGAACTCTTCAAAATAGCCCTAAGTTTTTCTGAGTGTACATAACGGGGCTGACAACCCAGCCTTGCTCAACAATCACCAATAAGTCAGCCTTTTCTTCTCTTCGAGTTGCTGTTCACCACCTGCAAATATCCCTGTTTCTCCTGCTTATAGAAGGCCTAGAGAAAGAGCCTTCTGGATTTTTTTTTTCACATACATCCATGCAGTAGGTGTTCAGTGGTGTCCAGAACAATATCCCTCAAATTGCTACACGTTCTGTTCAGTTATTTAAAGAGTCAGTAAAGGAGGGATGTTCATATGCTGACAGCCTCCCTTTTTACCCTCTCTCCAGGAGTCCCACTTGTCCCTCAGAGATGGTGGGAGCAAGGACAGTTTATTTAGAGCAGTAGACTTTCTCCATTACTATGAATCCCATCTGACTTGTAATCCTCACGGTGACCCCCATGGCGGAGAAGTCTAAACAAAGAGAACTTGCCAATCCCAAGTCATTGACACTGACCATGGGTGGTGCCCACAGGCTTGAAGCCCCCCCACCTTGGATCTATGTGTTCTACAAAGCCAACACCCTCTTTCCTTTGTTCCTCCCTTATTCCCACTGTGTCTTCACCGGGTGCCTCCATCACACATCCATCAGACTGTCCCACAGCGCTGCTGACTTCTTGCCCAAAGCACACCTCCATTACCACCTCCTTTGGGGAAAGTGGTTTGACCCCCTACTTGCATATGCCGGGCAACTGTCCCATCCTTTCTTGATGATAAATCTGTTGTTAGTTGGTCCCATTCCAATTTTGCAGAATAAACCACAGTATGTGTCTCAGACACAAATTTTGCTAAGAGCGGGATGTTATCAGAGGCACCAACTGGTGTTAAATGACCTTTTCTTCACTGGTTTCATCATACCTTTAGTTCTTACTTACAGACACATCAACCCGCATGGTGTTGACCCATTTTCCACTTGGTTTTGGTACTTTTGGTTGTTTTTAATGCAAGCGTCTTTTCCCTCATATATTTATGACCAAACTTACTCCTTATCATTGTACTTTCTGTTCCTTCACTTATTTCTTTTCCTTCTTTCTTTATTTTTTTTCCACATCAGACGGGTAATGTGCCGACATCGTAACAAGGTTTAAGGGAGGCGCATGTCACACAACGGCGTGAACATCCAATCGTCACACTTACGAACTACAAAAGGATCTCTTTTCCTTCTTTAATTTAAAAATTTTTTTTCAACGTTTTTTATTTATTTTTGGGACAGAGAGAAACAGAGCATGAACGGGGGAGGAGCAGAGAGAGAGGGAGACACAGAATCGGAAACAGGCTCCAGGCTCCGAGCCATCAGCCCAGAGCCC